>NW_006160202.1:547011-553788 GCF_000334495.1 Tupaia belangeri chinensis
AAGATTGACCACATCATAGGGCACAAAGCAAGCCTCTACAGATTCAAAGGCATAGAAACTATTTCCAGCATCTTCTTCGACCATGATGGAATTAAACGTGAGTTTAATTTCAAGAGAAATCCTCAAAAATACTCAAATACATGGAAACTAAATAACCTACTACTGAATGACTCCACAACTACTGATGAAATAAAGTCTGAAATCAAAAGATTCATGGAAACTAATGACAACTAGCACACGAGTTTCCGTAATATTTGGGACACCGCAAAAGCAGTCATAAGAGGGAAGTTTACAACCATTGGTGCTCATAAGAGGAAGACAGAAAGAAGGCAAAAGGATCACTTAACATCATGACTCAGAGAACTGGAGAAGCAACAGCAACATAATCCAAAATACTACAGGAGAAAGGAAATAATAAAGATCTGAGCAGAAATAAATGATAAAGAAAAAAAGCTAACTATACAGAAAATAAATGAAAGTAAATCTGGTTTTTTGAAAAGATAAACAAAATCGATACACCACTAGCAAAACTCATTAAGAAAAAGAGAGAAAGGAACCAGGTGAATCAAATCTGCAATGAAGCAGGAAATATAACAACAGATAAAACAGAAATACAGAACATAATTAGAGGATAATATGAACAATTATATGCCGAGAAACAAGACAATCTGGATGAGATGGACAAATTCCTGGACACGTATAATGTACCAAGAAAGAGCCAGGAGGATTTAGAAAGTCTAAATAGGCCCATAACAAGCCAGGAGATTGAATCAGTAATAAACAGCCTTCCAACAAAGAAAAGCCCTGGTCCTGATGGCTTCAACTCTGAGTTCTATAAAACTTTCAAAGAAGAGTTAATCCCCAATCTGCTCAAGTTATATCTAAAGATCCGAAAGGGTGAATCTCTCCCTAATTCTTTATATGAAGCCTCTATCACCCTTATCCTCAAAACAGATAAGGACAGGACAAGGAAGGAAAACTATAGACCAATATCTCTGATAAATATAAACTCAAAGATTCTCAAAGAGATACTAGCAAACCGTATCCAACAACTTATAGAAAAGATTATACATAATGATCGGGTAGGCTTTATTCCAGGAATGCAAGGTTGGTTCAACATACGCAAAACCATAAATGTGATACACCATATTAACAGGAAAAAAGACAAAAACTATGCAGTCATATCGATTGATGCAGAAAAAGCATTTGATAAGATACAACATCCCTTTATGATCAAGACGCTCAGCAAAATTGGCATACAAGGGTCATTTCTCAACATAATAAAAGCTATCTATAAAAAAAAACACTACAAACATCATTCTGAATGGAGAAAAGCTGAAAGCTTTCCCACTAAAAATGGGTACGAGACAAGGATGCCTACTTTCTCCACTCCTTTACAATATAGTACTGGAAATCTTCGCCAATGCAATCAGAAAAGAGGAAAAAATTAAAGGCATCTGAATAGGAAAAAATGAGGTGAAACTCTCTCTATTAGCAGATGACATGATTGTGTACATAGGAGACCCAATGATTTCCATGTAGAAATTTCTGGAACTAATGCACGAATACAGTGAATTTGCAGGATACAAAATTAAAATACAGAAGTCTATAGTGTTTCTAGATACAAACAACAGGCAGACAGAGATAGAACTGAAAAAAAGTTATTCCATTTACCATAGCCACTAAAAGTATACGATACTTAGGGATAAATCTAACCAAAGAAGTTAAAGACCTTCACAAGGAAAACTATGAGAAGCTAAAAAAGGAAATTGAAAATTACAGAAAAAAGTGGAAGGACATCCCATGTTCCTGGATTGGAAGAATTAATATAACCAAAATGGCAATTGTACCCAGATATATCTACCTATTTGATTCAATGCCAGTCAAAGTACCAGACACATTCTTCACAGATTTAGAAAAGACAATCGTAAAATTCGTCTGGAATAATAAAAGACCCTGTATTGCCAAAGCAATTCTGCAAAAGAAGAGTGGAGTGGGCTGCATCTCACTCCCTGACCCAAAAGTATACTCCAAAGCTGTGATAATCAAAACTGCATAGTATTGACACAGGAACAGACATGTAGACCAAGGGAATAGAATTGAGTCCACAGGAATAAATTCCCAATCATTTAGTCAACTGATTTTTGACAGGGGGTACCATTCAATACAGTGGGAAAAGGAAAAACCTCTTCAGCAAATGTTGCTGGAAAAAATGAATTTCCACCTGTAGAAAGATGAATCTGAACCCCCACCTCTCACCTTTGACAAAAATCAAGTCGAGGTGGATTGAGAATCTAAATCTAAGACCCCAAATTATTAAACTGCTTGTAGTAAACACTGAGAAGACTCTGGGAGACATTGGGGTTGGGAAAGACTTCTTACATAAGACTCCCAAAGCACAGTCGATATTCCCCAAAATAGACAGGTGGGATTACATCAGACTAAGAAGATTCTGCATGGCAAATGACACAGTAATTAGTGTGAATCGACAGCCCTCTGAATGGGAAAATATTTCTGTAAACTATGCATCAGGTAAGGGATTGATAACAAGAATACATAAGGAACTAAAGAAGCTATTTGGGAAAAAGATGATGAACCCTATTAAAAGATGGGAGAAAGAGTTGAAAAGAACACTCACTAAAGATGACATACAGATAGCCAGAAGGCATATGAAAAAATGCTCAGAATCCCTCATCATAAGGAAAATGCTAAGACATGGGATCAACCCAAATGCCCTCGTATGGCTGAATGGATTGAAAAACTGTGGCACATATTCTCTATGGAATACTATTCAGCCATTAAAAACAACAAAACCCTGACTTTTGACAGGAAATGGGAGAATATAGTAGATTTACTGCTGACTGAAGCAAGCCAGGCTACGAAGGAGAGACACTGTATGTCCCCACTTAATATATACCAAGTGTCCGCACCCTATAACTGAAACAGATAGGCTAAAGGATGTACAAACACAAGAGATTGATGTGAATGCCAGATATGGTGTGTGTGGAGGATTGGGGCCTGTGGAAAAACATTTGGAGGAGGGATACAAAGGCAGCATTGTTGAGACAGGGAGGTAGTGTTGTTATATTTTGATCAACTGGACCAGGGAGAAATGTTCACATATTGAAATGATCACCTTGTAAGCTAAATAATGTGATGGAATGTATTTAAAAATGTAAATAAAAATAAAAAATGCAGGCAAGGAAAGAATGGGAAAATATAGTCAAAGTGTTAAATAAAAAATGATTTCAACCAAGCAAAGTACACCTATCAAGGTTATCCTCCCTATTGGGAAAAAAATATTTTTAAAAATATTCAGATAAACAAAATCTGAAAGAATTTGCCAACTCCAGACCAGCTCTTCAAACATTCTGAAGGAAAACTAAAAAGTCGGACAGAAAAATATAAGAGAACAAAAAACAACCTAGAAAATGACTCAATTAGTGATAGAAACAGGTCCAGAAATATTGGTAATAACATTGAATGTTAATGAATTAAATTTGTTGATCAAGAGACACATATTAAATGAATGGATTAAAAAAAAAACAGACACCTTTGTTAGAGTATGCAGCCTAGATATGGGTGATGGTTATCAGTATGCCTCACTAATTACTCCCTTGAGCCAGCTGACACATATCTTAGATGCAGATAAGATCTGTAGAGTACAGGAAACATTCCAACCCTGGCTGGGTTATGTGATGCCTGTTATATATAATGTTTATAGCTTACACATTATCTTCTATGATGCATACTCATACAGCCTTCCTTGGAGTTGCAAAGAAGTAGCATAAGTAAACTGGCTTGATCTATGACACATAGTAGAATCACAAATGATAGTAACAAGGTCAAAAAACATCTACACTAAAGTCCTTGTCTAACTGTAGAACTTCAACCGCAACCTTGAAAGCTTGTAAACAGTTCACTGTGCCTGGTAAAATGTATAAATAAAGAAACTCAGCATGACACAGCTTTTCTGTGTTCACCTACATCTATGCTTCTGTGCCTTTCTTTTCTTCCCTTCTCTAACTTTTCCCTTAATAGGACCAAGCCTTGAAGGTGAATGCCAGCACACCCTCTATCTGTTGCCTACAAGAAACACACCTTATGGATACAGACATATGTAGACTAAAAGTGAATGGCTGGGAAAAGATCTTGCATGCAAACAGATACTTACAAAAAGCTGGATTTACACTACTGATTTCAGACAAAGTAGGCTTTAAGACAAAAACTGTGAGAAGAGACAAAGAAGGGCATTATGTAGTAATAAATGGGATAATGCATCAAGAACACAAAATGCTTATAAATATTTATGCACCCAAATATGAACACCTAAATATGTGAAGGAAAGACTACTAGAGCCAAAAGGAATGATAGGTTGCAGCATTATAATTGTTGGAGATCTCAGCACAATATTATCTCCTTCAGACAGACCTTTTAGACAAAAGATAAGCAGAGAAATACAGGACTTAAAAGATACTATAAATCAAATGGGCTCGATAGACATCTATAGAACTTTCCACACTAAGACCACAAAATATACATTTTTCTCACCCCGAGATGGAAGCTTTTTCAGATTGACCATATAATAGGACACAAATGAATCCTTTACTGATTTAAAAGCTTAGAAACTATCCAGCATCTTCTCTGACCATGATGAAATTAAACTTGATATTAATTTCAAGAAGCATCCTTGAAAATACAGAAACACATGGAAGCTAAACAATGTACTTCTGAATGACTTCTTAACTACCAAAGAAATTAAGTCTGAACTCAAAAAATTTCTGGAAACACATGATAATGAATACATGAGTTTATATAATCTAAGGGACACAACAAAAGCAATCATAAAAGAGAAATTCATAGCAATTACTGCACACAAGAAAAAAATGGAAAGATGACAAAAGGACAACTCAACATCAAGCCTCAAGAATTAGAAAAATAACAACAAAAAATACCCAAAATTATTTCAGGAGAAAAGAAATAATGAAAATTCTAGCAGAAATCAATAGAAAATAAATGAACTCTACAGGAAATAAATGAAAGCAAAAGATGAACAAGATTGACACACCATTAGCTAGGCTGATAAAGAAAAAGAAGAAACTAAATAAATCAAATACATAATAAAACAGGGAACATTACAATGGACACAAAAGAAATACAAAATGTCATTAGAGGAAACTATGAGTGACTATATGCCAACAAACAAACAAACAAAAAACATGAGAAGGTGGACAAATTTTGTATGCATATAATCTACCAAGATTGAATCAGGAGGACATAGAAAACCTGAGTAGACCCATAACAAGCCATGAGATTGAATCAGTAATAAATAACCTCAAAAACAAAAAAATACAGGTCTGGATGGCTTCACTTCTGAATTCTACAAAACTTTTAAGGTAGTTAACTCCCATTCTACTCAAATTATTTCTAAAGATCCAAAAGGAAGGAAACCTCCCAAATTTAATTTATAAAGTATCCATCAACCTGACTCCCAAAACAGATAAAAACATGACAAAAAATCTACAGACAAATATATCTGATGAATATACATACAAATATTCTCAATAAGATACTTGCTAATCATATCCAACAACATGCGACAAAGATTATTCATCCTGACCAGGTAGACTTTATCTCAGGGATGCAAAGGTGGTTCACCATACACAAGACCACAAACATAACACACTATATTAACAGAAAGAAAAATAAAAACCATATAATCACTTCAATAGATGCAGAGGAAGCATTTGATAAAATACAACATGTTTTCATGATTAAGACTCAGCAATATTGGTACAGAAGAGTCATTTCTCAACACAATAAAAGTCATATAGAAAAACCTATAGCTAACATTATACTGAATGGTGAAAAGATTAAAAAAAACTTTTCCACTAAAAACTGGTACTAGAAAAGGCTGCTCACTTTCACCACTACTTTTTAATATAGTGCTGGGAGACTTCCCTAATGCAATCAGAAAATGGAATAATATAAACGGGGTTCAAAAAGGCAAAGAAGAGTTTAAAAATTGTTTTTGCAGGTGACATGGTGGTATACTAAGACGAAAAGGTTTCAATGGAAAAACTTCTTGAAGTAATAAATGAATACAGTAAAGTGTCAGGATACAAAATCACCATCCACAAATCTATAGCATTTCTATGTTTGAGCAAATTGAATGAAGTAGATCTGAAGAAAGGAGTTCCTTTTACTATAGTCACAAAATGTATAAGATACCTTGGAATAAACCTAACTAAGGAAGTCAAAGACCTTTACAAAGAAACATATAAAAATCTTTAAAATATATTGAAAATGATTTTTTTAAGTGGAAGGATATTTTATGTTCCTGGATTGGAAGAATTAATATAACCAAAATGGCAATTCTACTCAAGTTAATCAGCATGTATGCAATTTTAATCAAAATACCAGAGACATCCTTCACAGATCAAGAAAATACAACAACTACTCAGCATGATATTGGCATAAAAACAGACATGTGGACCAATGGAAGAGAATAGAAAACCCAGAAATAACCCCCAAAGCCTACAGCCAACTGATCTTGGACAAAGGATATCCGTCAATCCATTGAGTAAAGGAAAACCTCTTTAGTAAATGGTGCTGGAAAATCTGGGTATCCACATGCAGAAAGATGAAACTGAACCCCCATCTTTCACCATTAACAACAGTCAACTCAAAATGGATCAAAAATCTGAACCTAAGACCTCAAACAATAAAACTACTTGTGGAAAATGCTGGGAAAACTCTGGGAGACATTGGAGTAGG
>NW_006160202.1:554308-557056 GCF_000334495.1 Tupaia belangeri chinensis
TTGCAGCATTATTCACAATTGCCAAGACATGGAATCAAAATAAATGTCCACAAACTGATGAACAGATTGGAAAAGTGTGGTATATATACTCTGTGGAATATTACTCAGCCATAAAAAATAACAAGACCCTGGCATTTGATAGAAAGTGGTCAGATATGGAGGATCTATTGCTGAGTGAAGTAAGCCAGGCAATGAAAGAAAGATATCGCATGTGTCCACTCAATATATACCGACTATCCACACTCTATGGTAGAGAGCAAAGAATTGGAGGACATAAAAGCAGTGAAGGTACTTTATGAGAATAGGACAGTGTGGAATGGGGGAGGAGAAGAGAAGAGGATAGAGAAAGATAGCAAGAGAACAATAGAGAGGCAGGACGCTAGTGAGAAACAGATATAGCTTACTAACTTTTGATGATGACATGTATAGTATTCTCAACTGGATTGGTCTGAGAAGTACTCCATGATGGGCAGTCTTTTTACAAGCAAAATGAGAAATAATGATTGACTGTTTTAAAAAAATAATTATAATAATAATAATAATGATTGGGAAAAACATAGAAAAGATATTGAATGTTGAAGCAGTGAGATTAATGTCTCTGTATTGACTGACAGGCATGGCATTCCCTTTTGAAAAAGGAATGTAATACACTGTAAATTTATATGTAATCCAATGTAATATAAAGAATAATATAAAGAAGATTATGATAATAAAAAAAATGAAATTAAAAAAATGTAAAAAAAGAAAAAAAAGAAAAGACAACAATAGAATTTGTTAGGAATCATAAAAGACCTTGTATTGCAAAAGAAATCCTACACAGGAAGAGTGGAGTGGGTTGAATCTCACTCCCTAACACCAAAATATACTATAAATCTATGATCATCAAAAACAGCATTTTATTGGCAGAAGAACAGACAGGTGGATCAATGGAATAAAATAGAGCCCCCAGAAATTAACCCCAAAGCTTGACGCCAACTGATTTTTTTTCCTTTTTTGGGGGGAGGGAGAGGTTTTCGCTATAGGGCACGTGTGCTTGCCAGACAGACAGAGAGAGACATAGAGACAAGAAAGTGAGAAACCACCCCCCAGGGGGGATGGTCACACCGCAAACCCTTCTCCTCCATTCTCTTCTCAGGATCCTGGGCACGCACGCACACGCACCCAGCATGAGTCTTAAGCCACCGGGTCCGGGACGCGAACCGCGGTCGACCACATGGGAGTCCAGTGACATAGCCATTATGCTAACTGCTGGTTCCCGCCGCCAACTGATTTTTGACAAAAGATACCAGTCAATTCAGTGGGAAAAGGAAAATCTTTTTAGCAAATGGTGCTGGAAAACCTGGATATTCACCTACAGAAAGGTGAAACTGAATCCCTATCTTTCACCATTAACAAAAATCAAATCAAAATGTATCAAACTTCTGAAGTTAAGACCTCAAAATTTAAAACTACTGGTGGAAAACACCAGCAAAACTCTGGGAGATATTGGGATAGGTAAAGACTTCATAAATAAAACTCCCAAAGAATGGACAATAATCCCCAAAATGGTAAGTGAGACTATATCAGATTAAGAAGGTTTTCCTTACAAAGGACACAGTAATTAGTGTGAATCTACAACCCTCAGGATGGGAGAATATTTTTTAAACTATACTTCAGATAAGGGACTGATAACCAGAATACACAGGGAACTCAAGTGACTTTCTGGATAAAAAAAAAAAAAAAAAAAATCATTAACCCAATTAAAAGATGGAAAAAGGAACTGAAAAAAAATCTCTCCAAGGAATGCATACAAATAACCAAAAGCAATATGAGGAAATGTTCAACATCCCTCATCATAAGGGAGATGCAAATTAAAACCACAATGAGACAACACTTAACTCCCATTGGAAGGGAAATTAAAAATACAAAAATATCATACAAAATATGATAAGTGTAAGCTGGTTGTGGTAAAAGGGAAACTCTCCTACATTGTTGTGGGAATGTAAATTGGTCCAGCCACTGTGGAAAACAATAGGGTGGTTCCTAAAATATCTTCAAATAGAACTACCATTTGATCCATCAATCCCACTTCTGGGTATCTACCCAAAAGATGTGAGATACTGTCCCAATGCTCAGTTGGAAACGTACTTGCACATCAATATATACTGTGGCATAATTCACAATTGCTAAGACATGTAAGTTAACCAAATGTCCACAAACATGAATGGATTGAAAACTGTGTGGTACATGTACCATGTACTCCATATACTATTATTCAGTCATTTAAAAAAAAAGATCCTGGCATTTGATAGAAAGTGGTTGCACTTGATAGAAAGTGCTCAAATATGGAAGATTTACTGCTGAGTGTAGCTATGAAAGACAGAGAGAGACAAAGAGATAGAAAGAGAGAAATCACCACCACATGGGGGATGGCCACGCTGCAATCCCTTCTCCATTCTCCTCTTGGGATCTTGTGCACAGATGCACATGCGTCCGGCATGAGTTCAAGCTACCAGGTCCAAGACTCGAACCACAGTTGGCCACATGGGAAGTCCAGCAACATAGTCATTACCCTAAGTGCTGGTCCCAAGAAAAAGACACTTAAAATAATATAAAAAACTGGAGAAACATCCCCTGTTCCTGTATTGGAAGGACTAACATAATCAAGATGAAAATCCTATAGCTCCATGGCTCCTGTGATCTAGCCATTTTGGGGGAAATGGAGAAATGAAGAGGTCCCACTGATAATTCGGCCTCCAGCATACAAAA
>NW_006160202.1:557857-564241 GCF_000334495.1 Tupaia belangeri chinensis
TAAGAGTTCAGAAACTAAGAAAATGGGCAACTTAATTGTAGGGACAAAGTCTGGAGTTGAGTATTATATCCCAGAGTTCAACCTGGAAGATTGAACCTCAACAGAAACAGAAGAAAGATTAAGTACATGAGACTGAACTGATGAAACAGCATTCTGTGACTTGACTAAAATATTGCTGCTTTTCATCTGCACTTTGTTGTCTGGTTTTACGGATTTTTGTCCTGTCTTGTGCTGTCAATAGATTCATATACCTACTATTTGAACAGAATACTAACCTGTTTGTAGGCTTTAAGTTTCAAGGAAATATCCTTACCAGTTCCAAACTGCTTTTCTTGAAACCACCAGCTGAACTTGCTATTGAAAGTAGTTAGATTACTTAAGATATTGTGTGATCAACAAAATGTTGGGGGAAAAGTAATTGAAGACAACTGTAGAAATTGAAGACCACTGTAGACAGCAAAGATAGTGTAATAAGAGAGTGGAATAGGGCAGAGAGTCAGACACGGGGTAAAAAACATATATACATGAAAGTAGAACTGTTATTGAAATTTAAAAAAAAACTGTATTTGATGACCACAGTAAGCTATATAGCCCCAGCTAGGTACTATTTCATAGTATGTTTATTCTATTCACTGAGGTTCATGCCTAAAGTCAGACATGGATTCATGTGTATGTATATATCAGCTGTGCTTGCTATTGCAAATATTTAGACAAATTAAGTTCATTAGCAAATTAATTAAATGGGGGGCCAAGGCATAGAAAGCAACCATGGATACCAGACACAATGTGGGAGGAGAGTTGTACAGGGCAGAGGGTTAGACATAGGGAATCAAGGATGGCAAAAAAAAAAAAAAAAAGAAGGCAAAATATACAAGACATAAGAAATGGAAAATTATTTGTTGATAGCATGTATGTTGATGTGATTTATTGCACCGATAGACAGTATAACGTCGAAGTCCAGCGAGGAGATCGAGAGTGCCTTCCGGGCCCTCCGCTCAGAGGGGAAGCCTTATGTGACCAAGGAGGAACTCTACCAGAACCTGACTCAGGAACAGGCCAACTACTGCATCTCCCACATGAAGCCCTACGTGGACGGCAAGGGCTGGGAGCTGCCCATGGCATTTGACTACATCGAGTTCACCCACTTGCTCTTTGTAAACTGAAGTGCCGTCCTCGGTCAGCCCGTGCCATCCCCTGTTGTCGCCTTCTGCATGTCAACTCATCTGTGTGCTCCTAAGAAATTCTCCAGGCAGTGTAACCTCCATGCTTAGCTTGGGATACAATGTAGAACACAGTGCTTCCAAGCCGCTTCTGGTCTGGTCACACTCACCGCCTTGCCGAGGCCCAGATCCCTGTCTTGAAGCCAGCTGCCTCATTCCAACTTCCAAAAAAATCTAAGCTGATGGCGTGTCCCTTTCTTGTCCTCCCTCCACCCCAGATTTTCTGTTTTCATGTAAAAGGCAAATAAATGACTCTCCTGAAAACAAAACAAAACAAAACAAAAAAGGAAAAAAAGAAAGAAAGAAAGAAAGAAAGAAAGAAAGAAAGAAAGAAAGAAAGAAAGAAAGAAAGAAAGAAAGAAAATCCTACCTAAATAAGTCTACTAATGCAATGCAATCCCAATCAAACTACTAGATATATTCCTCACCGAAATAGGAAAACAGGGACCAGCAGTTAACGTAATGGCTATGTCGCTGGACTCCCATGTAGTCAACTGCGGATCTAGTCCCAGACCTGGTGGCTTAAACTCATGTCAGGTGCCTGTGTGTGCATGCCCAGGATCTCGAAAGGAGAATGGAAGAGAAGGGATTATGGTGTGGCCACCCCCCCAGGTGGTGATTTCTTGCTTTCTGCCTCCCTATCTCTCTCTGTCTTTCAGGTGAGCACACACACTCTATAGCAAAAAACTCTCAAAAAATAGAAAAACAATCATAAAATTTGCCTGGAATCATAACAAGCCAAGAGATTGAATCAGTAATAAATAAACTCTAAACAAAGAAAAGCCCTGGTACTGATGGCCTCACTTCTGAATTCTACAAAACTTTTAAAGAAGAGTTAACTCCCATTCTGCTCAAGTTATTTCTAAAGATCCAAAAGGGCTAAACTCTCCCAAATTCAATCTATGAAGCCTCCATGACTCTTACCCACAAAGCAGAAAAGGACGGAACAAGGGAGGAAAACTATAGGCCAATATCTCTGATTAATATAAATGCAAAAATTCTCAACAAGGGAACCAGCAGTTAGCATAATGGCTATGTCACTGGACTCCCACGTAGTTGACCGCGGTTCGCGTCTCGGACCTGGTGGCTTAAATCTCATGCCAGGCGCGTGTGCGTGCGTGCCCAGGATCCCGAGAGGAGAATGGAGGAGAAGGAATTGCGGCGTGACCATCCCCCCTGGGGGGTGATTTATCGTTTTCTGTCTCTATGTCTCTCTCTGTCTGTCTGGCGAGCACACGCGCCCTATAGCAAAAACCTCTCAAAAAAAAAAAATTCTCAACAAGATACAAGCAAATCATATCCAACAAGATATAAAAAAAGATTATATATCATGGCCAGGTACACTTTAGACCAGGGATGCAAGGCTGGTTCAAGATACATAAAACCGTAAATGTAATAAATAATATTAAAGAAAAGAAAGATAAAAACCAAATGACTATATCAACCGTTCCAGAAAAGCATTTGGTAGGATATGACATCCCTTCATGATCAAGACTGCCCCGACCGGTGGGACTGCCGAACAGGTTTCCTGAGGGAAGGAGTGAGAGCCGGGACAAGCGGTGCAGTGTTACAATATGGAGATGATGTAGTGTCTTCAGGGTCGTCCGTTTATTGTGGGCAGCACGGCACACCACACAGACGACACAGTGTTACAACTCTTCAGGGTTGTTGGTGTTACAACTCCAGACGATGCGGTGTTACAACTCTTCGGTGTTATCAGGATCATCTTCAGAGTCATCTTCAGGGTTATCTGGCATCATGGTTATATACACATTGGTGGGCCGTGATTGGTTGAAAAAGGAGGGCCGTGATTGGTTGTAAAAGATGGGTTATGATTGGTTGCTTTTGGACCAATCATGAGGTGCCAGATATGCAAATCTGAGGGATTCTAGTGGCCAGAGTATGGTTTTGAAGGTCAGGTTTTGAAGGGAACCAACTGTGGCCTTCGGCATTGTGTAATTGTTTCCTTTCTGAGAAACTTCGGCAGACTTGCTGGTGTGCAGCCTCCCACATATCCCCCCTCTCTGTTTTAAATTGAGAGATGAGGAAAAGACCTGGGGGAATCGTGCCTGTCTTAGGTTGGAGTCATTTATGGAACCATACGTCCATTCTTACCCATCATTGGAGAGTCCCATAGCTATGATGGGCCTCCTGTCTTAGGTGGAAGGACTGAACCGTTATTGGGTTCATCAGACTCTCTTACCCATCTTTGACTAACCAATTCAGTGCCTCAGGCGAACCAGTATAGGGGTGTTGGTCTTCCATAAGCGAGTCAATTTGTTATTTGAGGAATGACATGCACCTATTAAATATAACAGGTCCCAGTGAGCAAACAATTAAAAAGCCAATGAATGGGCCAAGGAGGGGGAGCAGAGAAGGGAGGAGACCATTCCAGGTAGACCATTGATGAGTTGTTTTCTACGTTGTTGTTGATGTATGTTATCACAAACAATGCCAGACTTGTTGGCGTAAAAGCAGCAACATTCCTGTATAGCAAGACAGAGACCCCCCTGTTCTGCCAGGAGGAGATTTAAACCTCATCTATTTTAAAGAACCACCTCAGCCGGGGAATTTAGTTGGTCTGAGATAAGACCCTCAGTGACTTGGCATAGATGGAGAGAATAACCCAAGCCAGTGGAGCCGGCAGGTGGAGAGGGGAACATAAAGGCTGAGAGTTTTGAGATTTAAGAAGGATAGCTTGGGCTAATGTTTGCCAATCAGACGGTGTGAGCCAGCCCTCGGCGATAGCTTCAACTATTGTTAAGGTATATGGAGCAGTAGCTCTGTGTTGGGCAACTGCCACCTTAATCTCTTTTACCATAAACCTGCTGTGACGGCCCCAAACCTGTCTTTGGGGATCTGTAGTTTCCATAACAGGGAATGTTTCAAAGTCTGTCATGTGTGATCCCTGAACTAGTTTTGTTTCTTTGTCTGTATTGGTTTTTAGCTTCTCTAATTGTGATACAAAAGGTGTCTGCATGGATAATATTAAACCCACAATGTAGAAAATGCTATATGCTATGTAGACTCTTTTGCTATATCTCTGCATCAGTAACAACACAAACACATGCAGCAGAATAAAGTTGATGATAAACACATAACTACTCCAAGCAGAGACCATGTAGAAATATGATAAACATCAGCACATTGTCCAAAAAACTGACCCAGTTTTTACTTATTTTACCCACAAGCAGTATGTGAATCGAATTTGTTCTTTTAATTGTTTTATTTTATTAATTATTTTTTGTTTTGGGTCAATAGGAGGTGGTGCTGAAGCAGTAGTGTTATAGGGTGGCGGCCGTTGTTTTTCAAAAGGAGACCGTTCAAGGTTATTATATTTGTCAGCCTTGGCCTCTAGGATTTCCTCCTCTGATCTAATTGATGACTTGTTTTTCTTTGGCTTTTGTAGAGCCTTAAGGTTGTTTTCTTTTTTTAGTGTTTTCAATTTTGGGGGCTTTGTCTCGCCTTTGGGGTTTTTAACTTCTCCCTCACTATCTAGGGAAATAAGATCCTCTCCATGTTCCTTTTCAATTTTAGAATTAGCGACCACAGTGGCAAGGGCTTCTTTTAAGTCCTGAATGAATAGTTCGTGCTGACTAAGCTCTTGTTCTTGCTGACTAAGCTCTTGTTCATGCTGACTAAGCTCTTGTCCCATTATTACCCTTATTACTTGTCCCATTATTACCCTTATTACTTATAAGTAAGCAACCTTTGTTACTCACTGGAACAATTCTCTGCCATCCTCCTCCTGGACGATTCTCTGCCGTCCTTTCTCGGGATAATTCTCTGCCATCCTTTCTCGGGACATTTCTCTGCCGTCCCCACCTGGACGATTCTCTGCTGTCCCCTCCTGGACGATTCTCTGCTGTCCTTTCTCTGGTGCTCTTCACTGGATCCTTCTTACTCAGGTCCCTTGTTCAGGTGCCACATGTCCCAACCAGTGAGACTGCCAAACAGATTTCCTGAGGGAAGGAGTGAGAGCCGGGACAAGCGGCACAGTGTTACAACACTAAGACAACGCAGTGTCTTCAGGGTTGTCCGTTTATTGTGGAAGACAATGCAGTGTCTTCAGGGTTGTCCGTTTATTGTGGACAACACGGTACAGCACGGAGACGATGCAGTGTTACAACGTTGTCTATTGTGAGTAGCACGGAGACAGACGACATGGTGTCACAACTCTTCAGTACTGTCAGTGTTACAACTCCAGACGATGCAGTATTACAACTTTTCGGTGTTGTCAGGATCGTCTTCAGAGTCGTCTTCAGGGTTGTCTGGAGATTGTGTGCCACGCATTGTGGTTATATACACGTTGGTAGGCCATGATTGGTTGTAAAAGGAACGCTGTGATTGGTTGTAAAAGGTGGGTTATGATTGATTGCTTTTGGACCAATCATGAGGTGCCAGATATGCAAATCTGAGGGATTCTAGTGGCCAATCAGAGTATGGTTTCGAAGGTCAGGTTTGAAGGGAACCAATTGTGGCCTTTGGCATTGTGTAATTGTTTGCTTTCTGAGAAACTTCGGCAGACTTGCTGGTGCGCAGCCTCCCACACAAGACTCAGCAAAATTGGCATTGAAGGGTCATTTCTAAACACAATAAAAGTTATCTATGAAAAACCCATAGCGAACATCATCCTGAATGGGGAAAAGATTAAAGCTTTTTCACTAAAAACTGGTACAACACAAGGATGCCCACTTTCTCCACTCCTTTTCAGTATACTACTGGAAGTCCTGAACAACACAATTAGAAAAGAGAATAAAATAAAAGGCATTCAAATGGGAAAGGAAGATCTGAAACTATCTCTATTTGCAGGTGACATGATGGTATACATAGAAGACCAAATGATATCCATGAAAAAATTTCTGGAAGTAATACACGAATAGAGTTAAAGTTACAGAATACAAAATCAACATGCAGAAATCTATAGCATTTCTATATATGAACAGGAGGCAGACTGAGATAGAACTAAAAAAAAGTAATTTCATTTACCATAGCCACAAAAAGAATAAGATACCTAGGAATAAATCAAACCAAAGAAGTTAAAGACCTCCACAAGGAAAACTATGAGAAGCTTAAAAAATAAATTGAAAATGACACAAAAAAAGTGGAAGGACATCCCACGTTCCTGGATTGGAAGAATTAATATAATTAAAATGGCAATTCT
>NW_006160202.1:565230-569840 GCF_000334495.1 Tupaia belangeri chinensis
TCTCTATGTCTCTCTCTGTCTGTCTGGTGAGCGCACGCGCCCTACAGTGAAAATCTCTCCAAAAAAAAAAAAAAAAAAAAGAAAAAAATTTAAAAAGGAAAAAAAATGGCAATTCTACCCAGATTAATCTAAATGTTTAATGTAATCTCAGTCAAAATGCCAGGGACATCTTCACAGATCTACAAATGATAAACATACAATTTGTCTGGAATCACAAAAGATCTTGTATTGCCAAAGCAATTCTGTACAAGAAGGGAGTGGGTGGCATCTCACTCCCTAACCCAAAAATATATTACAAAGCTGGATTGATAACCAGAATACCCAAGGAACTCAAGCAGCTCTCCTGAAAAAAGATGACCAACCCTATTAGAAAATGGGAGAATGAGAATGAGTTGAAAAAAACACTCTCTAAGGAAGACATATAAATAGCCAAAAGTCATATGAAAAAGTGCTCAACATTCTTCATCAAAACCACAGATCAAAATCACAATGACATATCATCTAACCCCAGTCAGAATGACAAAAATATAATAAAGAAGTGCTTGTGGAAATGTGGTGAAAGTAGAACTCTCCTAGGCCACTGGTGGTAATGTAAATTGATCCAGCCACTTCAGAGAACAATATGGATATTCCTCAATGATCTACAAAGAGAACTACCATATGGTCCAGCAATCCCACTCCTGGGTATCTACCCAAAGTACAGAAGAATTTTTAATTGGAAAAATGCTTACACGTCGATGTTTACTGTGGCATTATTCACAATTGCTAAGACATGGAAACAACCCTAATGCCCATGAACAGATGAATGGATTGAAAAAGTATGACACATATACTCTATGGCTTCTATGAATTACTATTTAGCCATAAAAAAAACCTGGCTTTTGACAAAAAGTGGATGAATATGGAAGGTTTACTGCTGAGTAAAGCAAGAAGCCAGTCTATAAATGAGAGACATTGTATGTTTGTCACCACTTAATATATACCAAGTGTCTACACTTTATGGCTGAAACTAAATGACTAAAGGATATAGAAACACAGTAAATTGTTGTGAATACCAAATACAGTGTGGGAAGTGGGTGGTGAGGGAGTATAGTATGAGGAAGAACATTAAGGAGAAAAATAGAGAGACAAGTAATTTATGGGATAAAATAAATGCATTATTATCTGTTGAAGGTAACTTTATATTATTGCTAACTGGACTGGTGAGAAAAGTATACACTTTGCAAGCTAAGTAACATGTGATTGAGTGTATAAAAGAAATTAAAGTAAATAAAGCAAAAGATAAAAATGTAAAAATTATAATTTTGGCAAGGCTGTGGTGAAAAGGCAACTCTCTTGTCCTTTTGGTTGATATGTAAATTAGTAAAGTCACTGTGGAGAACACTATGGAGGTTCCTTAGAAACTTATAGATAGAACTACTATACAATCCAGCAATTCTACCCCTAGATATCTACCCAAAGGATAGAAATATCGTTCAGCCAGGGAAAAAAAAAGAAAAAAAGAAATACACTAAAAAAAATTACATGTACATCCCTGTTTATTACAACCTTATTCATAATTACTAAACATGAACCAACCCAAATGTCTACAATGGATGAATGGATTGAAAAAGTGAGGCACATTGGGTCTGGCAAGTGGCGTGTTGGTTAAGTGCACTGGACTCCCACAAGATCAACCACAGTTTGAGTCCTGGACCTGGCAACTTGCTTTCTCTCTCTCACTCTCTCTGTTTTTATTTTTTTTATTTTTTTATTTAAATTTATTTTTTACGTTGATTCACTGTACATCACTCTCTCTCTCATAAAATTAAAATAAATAAATAAATAAGTTAAATAAAATTATTTTTAAAAGAACTTTAAATAAAAGAAAGAAGAGTATGGCATATATACACAATGGAATACTACTCAGCTCTTAAAAAATGTGACCCTGGCATTTGATAGAAAGTGGATGAATATAAAAGATTTACTGTTAAACTTTCTCATTGTTCTTAAAATGTACCCAACAGCCCTCCTGCTATAAGAGACTTTCTGTTTTCTGTCTGGAATGATATATCCAAGATACCCTTTTGGTTAAGTTCTTCCCCTCCTTCAGGTTTTTAAGTCTCATCTTCACAAGGCCTCTACTTACCATCTCATTTATCTATTCACCTTACCTACCTGAAGTCCTTACTTTATGCTATTCTGTACATATTTTTTATCCACAGCACTTCTTATCTTCTAACATACTATATTGTATAATTTATTAAGCTTATTAATTATTATCTCCAATATTCCTCTAGAATTTTAACTTCTGAGAGCAGGGAACTTCCTTAATTGTTCACTGATGTTGCAATTCAAATGCATAGAGCTAATACCTGGCATTCAAAAACATTTAATGAGTATTTCTGAAAAATGTTGAATTAACTTAGAAATACTGAAAAAAACTGCCAGAAAAAACAATCTAAAAGAACTGAAAGTGCTTACCTTGTGAGAATAGGAAATAGAAATTGAGAGGGCTCAGTATATTAGATTATTTTTTTAAAAAATTCTTGTGGAACTATTCTACTTTAAATTATGTACATATACTACTTTAAGAAATAAATTTGACTTTATAACCATCAAATTTAAAAATAAAGACATACATAGTAAAGAAAACTTGATTATATAATGCCTTAGCTTGTTTAATATAAGACTTTAAACACATTTTTTTCATTGTTATAATGACATTCTGCATATAATCCTCAGAAAATCTTCTTCAAAGGGCACCATAACATTATTGTTTAAGCCTCATTGTAATTATAAATACAAAAATAGAAAAACAAAAGTCAAGAAATACACACAATAAGAATAGTCATGTGCCACGTGGTTTTCATTTTTCACTCTTTTTTGGCAGTATTTTTCTAGTTTATTTTTATTTTATTTCCTTTTTGCTTATATTTTTTAACTTTACTTTCTTACTCTAAGCTTCACTTTCCATACACTTAATGTCTAGACAGGCCTAGATGCACAGTAGCCAAGCATCTGAATACTTAAAGATTCATTGAAATACTCAACGCTTATTGAACCTCCTGCTATAACGAATAAATTTCCTTTTATAAATTGGAACTCCTAATCTTATGGTTGATACCATATTGCTGAGCACTATGGGGGAGATATTTTGTCACAAAATGATCAGAAACAACCATAGAGGCACAAGAAACATGAGAAACCAAGAAAATATCTCTTCCCTACAGGAAAAGAACAATGCCCCATCATCCACAGACAGTACAATAGAATTCATTGAAATGTCTGATAGAGACTTCAGAATATTCATAGGGACAAAACTAAATGAGATGCAAGAGTGTAGAGATAATGAACTCCAGAAGATGCAGGAGAAAGGAAACAATGAGTTCCAGGAGGTATTGAAGTTCTTTCATGATCTGAAAGAGAAAATACCATTAAAAAGAATCAAATGGAGCTATTAGAGATGAAGGCTGCCCCCTTCAGGAAATCAAAACGTCCCTCAAAAGTATTAAAAGCAGATTAGCCCATACAGAAAATTGAATCTCAGATGTTGAAGGCAAAACCTCTGATCTAAAACAAAACAAAAACAAAAAACAAAAAAACACAAAAAACAAACGAAAAAAAATCATAAAAACTGAGAAAATAACCCCTCAAAATGAGAATACTATACAAGAAATACTAGACAGCATTAAGCCCCCAAACATTCTGATAATTGGTATCCCAGAAAGTGAGAAACTAATAAGGGCATTGGTAATCTATTCCATGAAATCCTGGAAGAAAACTTCCCAAACCTAGAGAGGAATTCAAAGATCCAGACCCAAGAAATACAAAGGGCCTCTAATAGAATCAACCCAAGAAGATCTTCTCCAAGGCACATGACAGCCATACAGAAAAAGACAAGATACTAAAATTGGCAAGAGAGAAATGTCAGATTATTTTTAAAGGTTGTCCCATCAGGCTAACCTCAGATCTCTCATCAGAAACCAGGTAAGCAAAGAAAAAATGGGAAAATATACTCAGTGTTCAGTGAAAAACAGTTTCAACCAAGAATACTATACCTGGCAAGATTATCTTTCATATGGAAAGAAAGGATAAAAACATTCTCAGATAAACAAGACCTGAAAGTATTTTCCACTAGCAGACCCACTCTTCAAGAAGTTCTGAAAGGAGTGCTCAACCAGGAAAACTAAAGGCACATACAGAAATAAGAGAACAAAAGGCAACCAAGAAAATGAACAATTTCATAGTAGGAACAAGAAATATCAATAACAACATTGAATGCTAGCTTCCAGGATTTAAACGGAAAGATTGGGCCACAGCAACACTGCATATTCAACAGAAGAGAGTTTGAACATAAGACTCAACTGGCGAAATAGAATTTTATGACTTTTGAGTAAAACATTGATTTTTTAATTTGCTTTGTTTTCCCAGATTAAGCATTTTACTTTCTTTTGAGTTGTTGATAGGTTCAACAATTAAAATATTTTTCTTGTTTGTTTCTTTAAATAGAAACATAAATTTTTTTTCCTTCCTGATCCCCTTTGAATTGGAAATATTTGGGAGTATTCTTTTGTGACAGAAGGGCTATTTGCATAAGTTCAATAATGCTTGTTGCATTGAATCAGAAA
>NW_006160202.1:570280-570812 GCF_000334495.1 Tupaia belangeri chinensis
ATACTGTTTCTGCTGTTATAGAGTCACAAACAAAATTATAAGAAATATTTTGAACATTATCTTTAAAATTCAGTGTTTTAAAATTTTGAAAGTTGTTTATTAACTGTCAAGAACTATGGAGTATGAGCAAAATTTTTTGATATGTAAATTTATTGTGGAAAAATATAAAAATTAATCAATTAATTAATAAAAAGGAATAGTAATGTGATAAATACTTCATTCCTTACTCCATCCCTCCAGTCTTCACTGTTCCAAGAATTTATGTACATGTATTAACATATGTGGCATTTGTGCATAAATGCAAGTGTGTTTTTGTAATATATTTATATATGAATTTGATAGGTCAATGGATACCATCTTGTGTTATCTTATCAGTATTGCCTCATAACTATTTTTCCCCTTAGATAAATATGGAGACCATGCCAATTTGGCAGCTATAAATGTGCCTCACTAAAAGCATTGAAAATATTTATGGACCCTAGAAACAAAGTGGAAGGAGAGTGGGAGAGGGAAAGAGAATAGGAAAGGAAAT
>NW_006160202.1:570822-578720 GCF_000334495.1 Tupaia belangeri chinensis
GAGCATAGGAAATGAAATTTGAGAAAAAAATAGATAAGACATTGGTAGGACACAAATATGGTTTATTACCTATTGATGATGATGTGTATAGTACTCTCAACTGGGCTGGACTGAAGTGTATATCATGCTAGATAAAGTGTCTTCACAATCTAAATGATGTATAGAAATTGAATGGATAAATTATAATAAGAGAAAAAAATAGAAGTAAATCAAGTTTTTTGACTCCAAGCTATATGACAGTTATAGGTTTAATAACTGTGGACCATAAAAAATTTGGTACTCCTGTGTGTTCCACTCCCTTGTAGTCAAATAAATGAAAGTCTTCAATATCAGTTTTAGATGTCAAAACCTTCATGGTTAATTGGTGAATTAGTTGCAAAAACAGTAATTACTGCTACATTAATTACTTCAAAATGAAAATGAGTTATTTTATTATTTTTATGCTTATTGACACAATATATGATCATTCTAAACAGTATAAATATGAAACTAGAAATGGAAAATTATCGGTGATAACATGTACAATTAAGCCACTATACAGTGTATTGTGGATGGAAAATCACACTTCGTATGCTGTGACTATGCTCAGTGAACAAACATAAAATAAATGAATTAAATTTAAAAAAATTAATTAAAAACAGTATGTAAACATTTTTAAATGCCAAGAATGAACTCAAAGCTATCTATAATCTCTACATAGAGTTTATAACCACCATTAACAAGTTGGGGGCTGGTCTCATTGCCCAGTGGTTAAGGGAGCTAGATCTTACTTGGCCAACAATACAGTTTGAGACTCATTCATGGATGCTTAAAAACATGCTGTGCACATGTGTGTGCATGACTCAAATCCCAATGGGATGAAGAAATGGAGGAGGAAAGATTGTGGTGTAACCAAGACCCATTAAGGGATGCCTTCCCCCTTCTCTCTTTGTATCTCTCTTGGGCACATACCCTCTGGCAAAACAACAACAAACAAACAAACAAAAAATATACATCATAATACATTGTAAAGATATATTTAAGAATTTCAAGACTGATAATCACTATGATGCATTTAGTTTTCTGTTAACATAAAAAATATTGTAATGGAGATCTTTGAATATCTACCTCTGCATAAATAAATGGGAATCTCTGCTAGGTGAATACCTAAAAAACGTAATCGTTGTGCTATCAGGTATGTTAGTTTTTAGTCATGATATGTAATTCTAAATTACTTTATAATGTTTCAGGAAAACAGATGGCCAAGGGACAAAGACACAGCATACCAGAGAGATAGGAAAGTTCTATTGTTACCACCAGGGAGAAGTTAGGGAGGGAGAAGGGAGGGACAGGGAGGAGTTAACACTGAATCTCAGGCCCCCTGTGAGGCTAAGCACAGTTTTTTATTATGGAGTTCAGGAGAAGGGAGAGCTCCAACAGGTTAAGGGTATCCTATGCAGAAGTTGTTTAAAGTTTATTTTAGAGAAGAAAAGGTTAGATAAGCAGGGTGTCTGCCTTTCCAAGGCCTCAGGTGGTTCTTATCACTTTAAAGGGAGAGAAAGGCAATGAATTCTCAGAGGCCTGGGGAGTGTGAGCAGCTGTTGGCCTTGGGCTATTGTGAGTTCCAGACATCTCCACACCATGAAAAGGAGTGGTCAAGAGAGGCCTGTCAGACAGGCCTCAGTGCAGCTGCCTCATTACAACTGCCCACATTAGTAAGAAGACTAAAACAAAGTGGTTTTCCAAAATTATATAAGGGAAAATATTTTGCTCTTTGCCAAGTGGAAGTAAAAATTATATTCTAATGTAATTTTATTTTGCATTTTTTATATGTGAGGCTATCTTTTTAATTAATTAATTAATTAATTAATTTATTTATTTATTTATTTATTTGAAGAGGTTTTTGTTATCGAGTGCGTGCACTCACCAGAAAGACAGAGAGAGTCAGAGAGACAGAAAGTGGGAAATCAACCCCGGGGAGATGGCCACACAAATATCCTCTCAGGATCTTGGGCATGCATGCACACATGCTCAGTGTGAGTTTAAACCACTGGGTCCAGTACTCAAACCGCAGTCAACTACATGGGAGTCCAGTGACATAGCCATTATGCCAACCACTGGTCCCAGAGGCTATGTCTTTTTATCATATTTTTCAAATGAAAGTTATATAAAAACCTGTCTTTGTCTTTTGCTGTTGTGTCAACTGGATTGTTGGCCTTTTGTAACATGCATGTATATATTAAAGAATTTAGTCTTTTGCACATGTTTCACAGATAGTTCCTTGGAGTTCTTCAGCTGTTTTTTGCTTCACTATGTCTAAATATTGTCTCTGAAAAATTTTTCCTTTCATTTAAATATGTCAATTATTTTAAAACTTCTGTCTACTGATCTTTTTTTTTCATTAATTTTAGATCAAGTATGATATCTTATTTCAACATTTAAATTTTTAATTGATTGAAATAAACTAGAATGTAGGAATGTATAGAAATTTATGGGGTTTTTTCACAGATTTTAAGTCAGTTGGCACAACCAAATTCCACTGAGATATTTCCTGTTACCTAATAATATAAAATTCTACTTTTATAATAATGTAAATCTTCATGCACATTTGAGTTTATTTCCAAAGCCTCATATAATCCTTTCAAAAACCTTGCTTTATATGATAACTTGTAATCAAGTTCATTCAAGAGTTTGGGGAACCAGCAGTTAGCATAATGGCTATGTCGCTGGATTCCCACGTAGTCGACTGCGGTTCACGTCCCGGACCCGGTGGCTTAGAACTCACGCCGGGCGCGTGTGCGTGCGTGCCCAAGATCCCAAGAGGAGAATGGAGGAGAAGGGATTACGGCGTGACCATTCCCCCTGGGGGGTGATTTCTCACTTTCTGTCTCTATGTCTCTCTCTGTCTGTCGGGCGAGCGCACGCGCCCTATAGTGAAAAAACCTCTCAAAAAAAAAAAAGGAGTTTGGATAAAGATAAATTCTTTAATAATAAAGAATTATGAAGTCTGGATTTCAACCACTGAAGACGTTCTACCCATACTTCATGTCCCTGCTCCCCAGTCTAGCCAGGAACCAGGATAAGCCAATCAGCAGCCATATATCTTGAGTTCCAAGCAGCCCCATCAGGGATTTTGACCACCAAAGGCCATCTGCCAAGAGGTCACCCTCCTGCTCTCCAGTCTAGTCAGTAGCCGGTTTAGAATGATCTATTTATTCTTTCTGTGTCTTTCCATTTATATCTACATATTTTTTATTTTTTAAAATTTTTAAACTTAGCTCTCTGCTTCTTTTTGTCTTTCTTATTCTTACCTTTCCACCTGCTCTCAAAGAATGAGCCAATCAGCAGCCATCTATATTGGAGTTCTCAGTGGCCCCATTAGCTCAGTGAGCTAGCATGCACACAGATTTCATTTTTTGACAAAAGAAATTTTTTCTTCTTTTTTTTATTGTTTTTGTCTTGTTTTTCTCTTCTTTGTTTTTTTCTATTCCTTTTCCTTTTCTTTTTACCTTTCTCACTTTTCTGCTCAGCCTCCATACACTGATTTTCTAGGCAGGTCTCGGTACTCAGTAGCCAAATATCTGAATACTTTTAGGATTAGATTAATCCTCAATTTTTATTGAATCAGTTGTGAAAAGGGAAAAAAATGGTATTGTTTACATACTGCAGATCAACTCTTTCTGTATTTCTCTGATGATTGCTCAGATTTAACTCCCAAAATAGAGAAAAATATATAATCCATCAGATGACCAGAAACCACTGTACAAGAAATATGAGAAGCCATGAATATCCGAGAAGCCAAGAAAATATCTCTCCTCTAATGGAAAAGAATAACTCTTCTTCCTCCACAATGAATACAAGGGAACTAATGGAAATGTCAGATGAAGAACTTAAAATATTCATACTGACAAAGCTAACAGAGATGCAAGAGAATAGAGACAATGAACTCCAGAAGATACAGCAGAAAATAGACACCGAGTTCCAGGAGGTGAGGAAGTTCTTGCACTATCTGAAAGAGGAGATACACATCATAAAATAAGAATCAAATGAAATTGTTAAAAATAATGGCTATAATACAGGAAATCAAAACTTCCATTGAAAATATCAAGAAGAGATTAATTAGATCATGCAGAAGATCAAATCTCAGATTTAGACGATAGAACTTCTAACCTAGAAAAATTTACCAAGAAGACAGAAAATCACCCCAAGAAATAAGAAAAACATATGAATAATACTAGATATCATTAAATGCCCAAACATATGGATCATTAGTATCTCAGGTGAAGAAACTAATAAGGGTATTGATAATCTAATCCATGAAATCCTGGAAGAAAACTTTCCAAACCTAGAGAGCCACTCAGATATCCCAACCCAGAAAATACAAAGGAACCCACATAGAATCAACCCAAGATCTTTCCCGAGGCACATCATAACCAGATTGACCAAAACCATAGACAAAGACAAGATACTAAAATTGACAAGAGAGAAACGTCAGGTTACTTTCAAAGGATATCCCATCCCATAAGCCTAATTCTGGACCTCTCATCAGAAACAATGCAAGCAAGACAAGAATGGGAAATATATTCAAAGTATTAAGCAGAAAACAATTTTGAGCAAGAATACTATACCCAGCAAGATTATCTTTCATATGGGAAAAAAGACAAAAACATTCTCAGATAAATAAAACCTGAAAGAATTTACCAACACGAGACCAGCTCTCCAAGAAGTGCTGAAGGGAGTGCTCTACAGAAAACTAAAGTTGGACACACAGAAATAAGAGTACAAGAAACAACCAAGAGAATGGTCGGCCTACTGTAGGGACAAAACCAGAGCTGAATGTTAACTAAGTTCCAGAGTTTAAATGGAAAGATCAGACCACAGTAACAGCGCAAATTCAATACAAGAAAGATTAATTACATGACTCTGAACTAGTAAAATATTTTTATTTTTACTTTAGACTAAAACATTAAAATTTTCTTCGATGCTTTGATTTCCATATTTAACGATTTTTGTCTTCTCTTAAAGTGTTGAATATGTTCATATACCTACTATTCGAGCTGAATCCTAACATTTTTCCAGGCTTTATGTTTTAAGCAAATTTCTCATAACATTTTTTGATTTTGATCTATGAAAACTAAAACATTTTTTATTAAAATACCTATTAATACCTATTTAATGACTACAGTAAGCTATATAGCCCTAGCAAGGTGCTACTTTAGTATATTCACTTTATTCACTGAGGTTTACACCTAAAGTCAGACATGTGTTCATAAATATGTATATATCAGCTGTGCTTGCTATTGAAAATCTTTAAATTAATTAAGACTTTGGGACCAGCAGTTGGCATAATGCCTAAGTCCCTGGACTGTCAGTCGACCACAGTTTGAGTCCTGGACCCAGTGGCTTAAACTTACAACAGGCACGTGTGCATTCATGCTCAAGATCCCGAGAGGAGGATGGAGAAGGAACTGCAGCATGGTCATCCCCTGGGGGATGATTTCTCGCTTTCTGTCTCTCTCTCTGTCTTTCTGGTGAGCATATAGCAAAAACCTCTCCAAAAAAAAAAAAAAATTAAGATCTTTAGCGAATCAATAACGTGTGGGGGAAATGGTTATGGAAAACAACTGTATATACCAGAGACAGTGTGACAGAAAGGGGGAGTTGGCAGAGGATGAGAGGTAGAGAATCAAGGGGGGGGGCAAAGTATATAAGAAACAAGAAATAGAAAATTATTTGTTGATGATAACATATATGGTCATGTCATTGGTTGAGTCAATATACAATGTATACTGAATGAAAAATCTCATTTTGTATACTATATTGACATACAATGAATGGCTGTAAATAAATAATAGATCAATAAAGAATTATAAACTGTGATATTTAGTTATTTGTCCAAGAACACAGAAAACTACTACTCTCCATAGTTTATAAAAGAAAAAATAAAGGATCACATAGTGGAAGCAGGAGCCCAAAATATATGTTACATTTTTATTTTGACTTTCAAACTGAGGAGTTTAGGTTATTCATAATTAATAACTTTGAGAAGTAAAAGCTAAATCAAATTTAGGAACATTGGCTTTTGTTCCTGGTCTCCTTGGTTGTAATCTTGGATAAGGTATTTTGTTTTTGTGAGTTTTGGAATTTTCATCAGCTAATTATAAAAAATTAACAATGTATCACCTGGTGTCAGCAGGGGCATGGTGGTTAAGGGCACTGAACTCTCACATGGCTGACCATGGTTAGAGTTCTGAACCTGGTGGCTTTCTTTCCACTTTCTCTCTCTCTCTCTCTTTCATTCTCTGGACAAATTAAAATAAATAAAGTTACATAAAATAAATCTTTAAAAGGAAGTATCACCTAATTTATTCAGTGGCAATTTTATTAAGTCTATTAATATGTGTTTTATGTTTGTAAAATATCTTATATAATAAAATAAGTGGTAAGTGAGAATGAGGAGCCATTATGAAAAAATTATTTTTAAAATTATTTTAGACATATTATTTTAACAATTATGCAAATCTTTCTTATTTTTCTCAGAATAGTAAGCACATGTGAAGGGAAATTTACTTATTTTATAATCTATATTATAAAAAACATCTTTACTACTTCTGAAGTCAAATCTTACTAGAATCAATTTATTTCTACTTAGGTGACTCTCCAAACATTCGTCCATGCACAAAGTTTGTATTTTGTCAGAAACATTTTCTTGATGGCTTCTGAAGTTTCTCATCTTCTAGTCCCTCTGGTTTTTCTCTCTTGGACATGTTGGCGGCAGCATAATTGCTGAATCTCAGAGGTTTAAGTAGAAGGATGTGACTAAAACTGTAATGGTAAGAAAACTCATGGGAAAGTTCCCTGTGGATCTGTGAATTCTATGGATGGCCATAAATTGGAATTGGTTTTTTGAAGCTGACCCTTCAGTAGATCAGAGTGAGCTTGCTTGATATTATAGAAGACTGACAAGACATTCAAACAACAAACCAGTCTGAATATCATGTTTGAGGAACAGATCAGTATTATATCACTGTCCATCTCACATACTAGACAAACTGATGGATTACAACCCAGCATCAGGTAAATACAGAAGGGATCTAGGGAATAAACATCCGTCAAAATGATGTTTCCTTGCTTTGTCATTGCCATATGGGATGGGGAATAGCTATTAAGCAAAATTTTTAGAAAGGTTGTTTCTACAAGCCATATATATTTGTGTTTGAGAAAATAAAATGAAATTATGAAGTTTCCTGATATAGAATTCAAAATCTTATTAAAATCTTTGCCTCTGATTTGATTTTAATAGATTATAAACTTGGACAAGTCCTATAACCTCCTGGTGTCTGTATATCTTCACTTCTATTATTTTTTTAAAATAAATCATTTTGGGGGCCAACAGGTGGCATAGTGGTTAAAGGTACTGGACTTCCACAAGGCTAAACACAGTTCAAGTCCTGGACATGGCAGTGTGAAACTCACACCAGGTGTGTGTGCATGCATGCCCAAGATCTTAAGAGGAGAATGGAAAAGAAGGGATTGCAGCATGGCCATTCCTCCTGGGGGGTGATTTCTCACTTTCTGTCTGTCTCTGTGTCCCTGGCAATTGCACATGTCCTATAGCAAAAATCTCTTTAAAAAGAAAGACGGGACCAGCATTTAGCGTAATGGCTATGTCGCTGGACTCCCACATAGTCGACCGTGGTTCGAGTTCTGGACCCGGTGGCTTAAACTCACGCCAGGTGCATGTGCGTGTATGCCCAAGATCCCGAGAGGAGAATGGAGGAGAAGGGATTGCAGCATGGCCATCCCCCCTGGGGGGTGATTTTCTGCTTTCTGTCTCTCTGTCTGGTGAGTGCACGCGCCCTATAGCAAAAACCTCTCAAAAAAAAAAAAAAAAAAAAAAAAAGAAAAAAAAAAAAGAG
>NW_006160202.1:578750-591500 GCF_000334495.1 Tupaia belangeri chinensis
AAAACCTCCCAAAAAAAAAAAAAAAAAAAAAAAAAGAAGAAAGAAAAAAAGGAGAAAGAAAGAAAAAAGCAGAAAGAAAAAGAGAAATAGAAACAGAGAGAGAGAGAGAGAAGAGGAGAGGAGAGAGAAAAGAGAAAGAGAAAAAAAGAAAAGAAATAAATAAAGAAAGAGGGACCAGCAGTAAGTGTAATGGCTATGTCGCTGGATTCCCATGTAGTTGACTATGGTTCGAGTCCCGGACCTGGCAGCTTAAACTCATACTGGATGCGTGTGCATGCACTCCCAAGATCCTGAGAAGAGAATGGAGGAGAAGGGATGGCAGTGTAGCCACACCCCCGGGGGGTGATTTCTCACTTTCTGTCTCTCTGTCTCTGTCTTTCTGGTGGGTGCACGTGCCCTATAGCAAAAACCTCTCCAAAAAAAAAGGAAAGAAAGAAAGAACGAATTAAATAATTTACTTTTATTTACAGGTTTATGATAACAAAATAAGCATACCAGTGTGGAGGATTGTATATATGTATGAAAGAAATTAGATAGGCAAAATTTAGGGACTAGGTGGTGGCCTAGTAGTAAAACATGATGCTCTATAAGACACATCCACATGAGAAGGTTGCCAGTTTGTATTAGGAGACTTTCCTGAGTACACTGAGTATTGGTCTGGGGCTGGCTGAGGCTTGAGTGGATCTGTGTCAAGAGCCTCTTAGCAGTGATAATATCTCTACCTCTGTCTCTCCTCTATCTTTCTTGCCCCCTTTCTTAAACTCATGGGAAAATAAACTATAAAAAATGAGGCCTATGAAAAATTTGATTTGAAAATTCTGGTATTTGCAAAAAAAAGAAGGAAAGAAAGAAAAGTAAAAGAGAGAAAGAAAGAGAAAAAGAAAGAAGAAAGAAAAGGAAAGTTTATGATGAGTGTATTAAGATGTAAATTATGACTTTCATATTTTTTAATGTAATATATTTAATTCAACATCTTATATTGAGGCACAATTATTTTTCTGAACTTCCTAGAAGTCACAGTAGAAAGAGAAGGAAGCATACTTGCTTTATGTATTTCATCCATGAAGAGAAAGTAAGATACTTCCTCAAAATCAAAGATTTCCTGATATTGATAAGATAGTTCTCTGATAGGTCAGTCAAGTCCGCATCAGTGATCTTGTTACAAATACAGAGATAAGATTGCTCTGGTATGATTTAAAATGTCTTCATGCCAGCTAAAGGTTTCCTGCCTTTAGATATGAACTCTTCAGGAAACCCAAACCACATCTCCACAAACAGTTCTCTCTCTCTCTTTTAAATTTTAAATTTATTTATTTACATTTATTCACTGTACATCATTACAGTATACAAAATGATATTTTCCAACCAGAATACACTCTATATTGGCTCAATCAAGGTTATTACCATTTGTGTTGTCATCAATAATTAATTTTCCATGTCTTCTTATATATTTTGCTTCTTCCCCTCGCCCTTTGAATCCATACCTTTCACCCGCTTACATTCTGATTCAATACAGGGATTAAGCCTTTATACTATTTTCTGATACATTTGGATTTTTTCCAGTCTGGGACTTAAGCATGGTCTGAGCAAGCAAGGTTTCCCCTTTTCCTTTTCAGAGTCAGAATTCATGATGTTCCTGACCATTTTCAATTCTTTTTCTTCTTGCCTTTTAAAAAGTTTGTATTATTTTGTCATATCTTTCTCTTCTTTTTTTCTAAATATAAATGCTACTTTAATTCTTTTTTATTTGTATATGTTACCTGAATTATTTTATTTCTTTATCATTTTTTTGAATTATTATTTTTTATTTAATTCCATTTATTATTATTATCATTATTTTTAATTTAACCAGACAGACAGAGAGAGGGAGAAAGAGAAAGTGAGGAAGCAATCTGCCAGACCCAGGACTCAATCCATGGTTGGCCATGTTGGAATCCAGTGCCTTTAACCACCACGGGCTACCTGCCAGACCCTATTTTTTAAATGTTTTTCTTTTTTTTATGTATTTTGCTTCCTTTTTCCTCCCCCTATTTTTTAAACGTTTTTCTTTTTTTTTTATGTATTTTGCTTCCTTTTTCCTCTTGCTTCTCTCCTTCTCACTCTCTACAATTTTCCACTCTCCATACACACTTTCTCTAGTATCCACAGTTGTTCTTCATGCTTTCATACAGTTCAATATTTCAAATATTTTTTTCCTTGCTCCCTCTTGATTCCCTTATACAGTCCATTTGCTTGAGATCTATAGATTCTTCTGCCTCCTCAGTCCAGTCTCTCACTCCCAGGGCAATCATCAGTACATTTTTAAATTCCTATTTAGATACATAGAACTCTACCAATCCATATAATTTTTTTATTCAGCAAGAAAGGCAAGAATTATCCACAGTTCTTTATAGGCAAATAAAGTAAATTACTTAATTTAGTTTTAAACTTTTCATCTTTATTTCTCACTTTCTTCTATTTCTTGCTATAGCCATATATTTTGATGTTGTCTAACTAAGCATCTGCTACATATTAGACAAACTTTTTTATATGTATTTATCTTTCTCTCTTTCATACCCTTTTTATTTCTTTTCCATGTTTTCCTCCTCTTAACTCTACTTTCCGAGTTCATCTATTGCTATCATTTCACCATTACTCATTTTGCCTACTTAGGCATTTATTAAACAATCAGAAAACCAAGAAAACATGTTGTGTTTCTAAAATAACTTTTCTATTCTCCTATAGTAAGTATGTTAATTTTATTCAAAACAGTCCGAGTTTATTTCAGAAACTCAGCAAGTGATAGAAACCAACGACTATACCTATTTGGAGAAGTGGTAGAAAAATTAGATTATGAAAATCATAAAAAATTTAAATGTAGGAAAATAAATTAATATTTTTCAAATTAAAAAAATATGATTTGAGTACAGTTATGAATAATGAAATTCTAAAAGAGGCAATAGAAAGAAAAAAACCCAGACAGGATGAAGGTAGTATTGTGCTATTATCGTTTTTAGGATTTGAACTTGATGAATTACTCGAATGCTGATTAAGGGATATTATACTTTGAGAAGTGCAAGAGCACAAAAGAGATATTCCTTTGATCATAATAGATAAGGCAAAATTTGGTTCAGAAATATATATAAAAATAATTTTTTTCAATGTTGAATCAAAATATATATCTATAACAATTCTCTAATAAACTAGCAATATCTGTCTGATTTGGGGGGAAGATAATATCATATAAAATATGTTCCTAAAGCTCTATTCAGAAATACTCACTGTCCCAGGATAAGAAATTAAAGAAGAAAAGAACTGGATAGGACTAGTTTGAAATAAGAATGATGTTATAGAGCTAAGAAATGATAGGGCTTCAAAAAGGAGAACTCTCAAGAAAATAATCAATTTAACTTTTCACAGAAAAATAAGCACTAAGAAGTTTCTAGAATCATTTTTATATAATTGTTCAATGTGAGTAGACCTACTAATATTGCAGCTACTTTATATATTCTTTGTATTATGTACTATGTTATTTAGATTTTTCCTTTAATTTACAGAGCAAATGCACATACAATTGTCATAAAAGTACTATGGCATTCATATGCAAATATTTTGATTCTCATCATCTATTTGGACAAATCAAGTCACAAGGATATGATGTGACATATTCAAAGTCATTGATTTTTAGTAAGTAAAACAAATGTATTTATTTGTTGATTATCTGCATCAGTTTGAGAATTAGCATAAAGCCCTACAAATGTTTGAATTAGAAAGTAAATGATGTATCTGTGCTCAGTTGTCATGAAATATCTGTGAATCAGATTGAAGTCATGGGTAGAAAGAAATTATGCTATCAATTGCTAATGTAATCTAACAGAAGACCAAAGGAAATAGTTTTATGGTTGCTGGTTTCAGCTAACCTCAAATTAATTATTATACAATAAATACCTATTATATTTAGTATGTACTCTTGCTTCTATCAGTCACATGTACTACTACAGAGAGAGAGAATAGAAGTATATTGTAAGGGAATTACAAATAAAGTACATTGGAGGATTAGTAAAGAAAATGAGCAGGAAATACTGAAGAACGTTTTTGTACTCAAGATGATCCTTACAGAACAAATAGCAACAATGGAGCTTCACATAAATTTCAGGGGAAAAATAGTAAGTTTGGTTGGAACAGTATATATGTCTGCATGATTCAAGCCATTATTTTACAAGGCCTTGAGTCTAAGGCTACATTTTAACATAGTATGTTACAATTTGAAGAGTCACTAAAGAATTTTGAGAACTGAGAAAAAAAAATGATTAAATGAAGGAAAGACTGTTCTCAAAACAAGCTAAGATTCTTTGAAAATGAGGGAACGATTGTAAATTGGTATGCCAATTTAAAACTAGAGACCATAGAATATTAGACTATTGTCTGTGTCTGCTTTAATATATTTGGATAGATATAGATTTAATGAACAAATAATTGACCCAATTGACAACTTGAATGATACATAGACAATTATAGTTCAAAGAGAACAATTACCTTATGGATACAAAAGAAATGTGATTCTATACACCCAGTGAATAAATGAGATGTGTGTAGGCCCCTCCTGGTAGTGCAGTTGTTATCAAACTGAAAGTGTTGGAATCATATGGCTCCCCACAGGTGAAGATCCTTATGTTGGCCTGAAAACATGTTGGGTACATGCAATGTGTACCCTAGTCTGATAAGCTGAAGGGTTGGGGAAAAGGGATCTCTGTGATGAGAACTTGTCAAGCATCCTTCTCATTCTTTCTGTCTTCTATCACTTTCCTACACATGTATTTTTTATTATAAATACAATAAATAATTTTTAAGTGTGAATGAGTGGATACCGAGCTGCTTTTGATTTACTAATTCTGAAGTTCAACTATGAAGAAAGCAGTTCTCTCTATAGTTTCTCATTGTCACTCATTTTATTCACACTCTCTAATTCTATAACTCAGAAGACACCAACTTAAAAAATGATCTGATCGGGACCAGCAGTTAGTGTAATGGCTATGTCGCTGAACTCCCATGTAGTCGACCGTGGTTCGACCGTGGTTTGTCCTGGACCCGGTGGCTTAAACTCACTCCAGGTGAGTGTGCGTGCATGCCAAGATCCTGAGAGGAGGAGAAGGGATTGCGGCATGGCCATCGCCCCGGGGTGTGATTTCTCACTTTCTGTCTCTCTGTCTCTGTCTCTCTGGTGAGTGCACGTTCCCTATTGCAAAAACCTCTCAAAAACAAACAAACAAATGAAGATCTGATCAACTAAGTCCACCAATCCTACTCACTTAATATCAGAAGAAGATGATATAGGACCAACTAAGATGATCAGAAAAATAGTCAGAGGGTCTTGAGCTTACTTTCTAGACATTACATCATGTTTGTTATCTTCAGTAGATATTCGTTAACTGTTTATAATACATTCCATTATGCGTTGTGTATAGATACACAAAGAACAAGTACATCATGTTTGAAAATTTATAATAGATAAATAATAATTATTTTATTAAGTCATTAAATTTTTAATATATGACAAAAATGAAATAAGTTTGCAGTTTACATTGTATTACTTCTTATAATAGGTAAATAATAATTATTAAGTCATTAAATTTTTAATATATGACAAAAATGAAATAAGTTTGCAGTTTACATTGTATTACTTCATCTTTACATTAGTCTAGAGCACAATAATGTTCATTCGAAGATGAGAAAATTGAAACACAAACAGCAAAATAACATCTCTAAAGTCACACAGCTAGTAAATTAATGTCTAGGACTTGAAGCAATGAGAAAACACCTTTTACAAAACAAGAGAAAAATCCAAGACCATTTTATAAAAATATAGGTGTCAAATCAGTAATAAAAGTAGGATTATAGAGAATGGAGAAATTAGTCACCGGAGTTCACTTCGGAAATTATATTACAAGAAAATGTATAATTTGAACAGAGAAAGAAAAAGACAGAGGCAAGTTAACTAATGCAAATGGTAGAAGTAATTAGTAAGACATAAGGATAAAAATGAAAAGGAAAGAGAAAATGTTTAAATTTATGCTGATGATAATTCTGAGGGATTATAAATTTATTTACAGTAATGGAAATGCATGAAACTGTTTCTAGTGACTTTCCTCAGAGGTTAAAATTCTACCAAATTTATCCAGAGTGTGTAAGTATCATTTTCACAGCAAGTTTCTAAAGCCTGATTGTTTTATGTGCGTGTATTATCTTATTTAAATTTATTAATACAAACAGCATTAAAGCTTAGAAGGGGTAAAAAGGATACTGATATTCCATTCTTTCATCATGCAGATTTTATGAAGTGCTTCATTTCCCATGATGGTTGTGACCAGAATCAATATGAAAAACATAAACATGCCAAGATGTCTTTACTCTGCTTTGGCTGTAGATAAATCTGTCTTCTTGCTGTCTTTTGTTCAACCTGTTTTGGGGATGCTCTGCCTTTTCCCATTCTGTTTTAATCTATACTCTGTCATCACCATTAAATGCCCATGACATGTAGAGTTGGTGGTAGTCCTCCTTTATAAGAGAAAATATTAAAATTCAAAGGACATAAGTAGAAATAAGAAAAACTTCCCAGATACATTGCAGCTACATTAGCATAACCAGAATAGAGATGGAAAATAAATCATTTTACTATAATCAAGATATAGATACAGATTAATGCAAAAATGAATTTTTTATCTAAACATCTCAGGTCTCTAATTCTCATTGGTTTCCTCTTACCATTCATACACATCCCTAAAAATGGGTATTTAGAGGTCTCTGCAGTTATTTCACCTGCCAGTGCTAATATGTGGATCAACAACCAGACTACACTAGATGGTTTTATTTTATTGGGATTTTCTGATCGTCCCTGGCTAGAGACACCACTTTTTGTAATCTTTCTGGTGGCCTACATCTTTGCCCTATTTGGAAATATCTCTATTATCTTAGTTTCCTGTTTGGATCCTGAGCTTAACAGTCCCATGTACTTTTTTGTCTCAAATCTATCCCTTCTGGACCTCTGCTATACTACCAGCACAGTCCCACAAATGCTAGTAAACCTTAGAGGACAAGAAAAGATTATTAGTTATGGAGGTTGTGTTGCTCAGCTCTACATTTTTTTGGCCTTGGGTTCCACTGAATGTATACTTCTGGCCATCATGGCCTTCGACCGTTATGCTGCCATTTGCAAGCCCCTTCACTATCCAATCATCATGAACCAGAGACGCTGTATTCACATGGCTGCTGGGACCTGGATTAGTGGGTTTGCTAATTCCCTTGTTCAGTCCACTCTCACAGTGGTGACCCCAAGATGTGGACAGAAGGTGATGGACCATTTCTTCTGTGAAGTGCCTGCTCTTTTGAAACTAGCTTGTACTGACACCCGTGTGAATGAAGCTGAGCTCAATGTACTTGGGGCTTTGCTACTCCTGGTGCCACTAACCCTCATCCTGGGCACTTACGTGTTCATTGCTCAGGCAGTAATGAGAATACGCTCAGCGGAAAGTCGCTGGAAAGCCTTCAATACTTGTGCTTCACATTTGTTGGTTGTCTCCCTATTCTACTTTACAGCCATCAGTATGTATGTTCAACCTCCTTCTAGCTATTCTCATGATAGAGGGAAGATCATGGCTCTCTTTTATGGCATTGTCACACCTACACTCAACCCATTTATCTATACATTAAGGAACAAGGATGTGAAAGCTGCCTTGAGAAGAGCACTGACTAAGGAGTTTTGGGTCAAGACAAGATAATCTCTGAAAAAAAGAACTATGGATCAAAGATGGATATACTTTTCTTTCAAGGATGTCGGGCATGAAATTGGTGAGATAATAGTGTGTCAAGGAACACTAAGTTAACAAGTGGAATAAAATCAAAAAAGAAGCAATCAGCTCTTGGTAAAATCTACATAGCACTTACCTATTTAGGAAAATATCTACTTCACAGCAATGAATTTTACCAGGTCAATGTTTTAGTTCTCTCTAAACTTAGCTACAATTAATCTAGTTTCAGCAGGTGGGGAGGATGGTATTACTAGATAAAATGATATTTAGAATGCTTATAAAATAGGAACCAGGTGGTGGTACAGCTGTAGCATGGCTGAACCCTCAGGATGGGTCCTAAATTCATATCCAGGACCTCCCTAAGCACACTGGGCATGTGTGTGCCCATAATATGGGCTGGCTCAGACTGGAGGTAGATCACTGTGGGGATTCTGTTGAAAATCTCTCTCTCTCTCTCAGTAAAAAATGACTTAATGAATTTTTTAAGTATTATAAAAGAAAGTTTAGAAAATATATTTAGCATAAATTGTTTATAAATAAATATCAAGTAAAATAGAAATGATTTCATTTTTAGAAAAATATGCTACTACTAATCTGAGTTAGTTTTAATCATCATGTGTTGACATCATTAGTCACTTCCAATGTTGATTATCTGATTCTATCATGCTCAGAGTCTTTTATAAAGCCTCATTGGCAAACAGAGTTAAAAGACAATTGGATCAAAAGCATATCAGTTAGAAATATTAAAAAAGGAAAGTCATTAAAAATTTAGAAGCGGAACCAGCAGTTAGCGTAATGGTTATGTTGCTGAACTCTCATGTAGTGGACCATGGTTTGAGTCTTGGACCCAGCAGCTTAAACTCACACTGTGCCTGCTTGCCTGGGATCCTGAGAGAAGAATGGAGGAGAAGAAAATTCAGCATGGCCATTCTTCTTGGGGAGTAATTTCTCGCTTTCTATCTCTCTGTCTCTGTCTTTCTGGTGAGTGCATGGGCCCCATAGCAAAAACCTCTCCCCCTGCTCCCCCCAAAAATAGAAGCAATGGGACCAACAAATGGCATAATATTACATCGTTGTACTCCCACCTAGTCTACCGTGATTTAAATCCTGGACCCAGTGACTTAAACCTCATGGTGTGTGTGTATGTGTGTGTGTGTGTGTGTGTGTGTGTGTGCCCGCCCAAGAGGAGAATGGAAGAGGAGACTTGTGGTGTGGCCATTGCCCCTAGTGGGTGATTTATAGATTTCTGCCTCTGTCTCACTGGCAAGTGCACATGCCCTATAGCAAAAATCTCTCTCAAAAAAAACAATACTTAGAAGCTGTGATTTTTAAAAATATTTTTTATTTTAATTTCTTTTGTACGTTCAATCACATGTTATTTACATTGCAAAGTAAATATTACAAATATATTTTTGTTGCTGTAAACTTCAGTCATTCTTATAGTTTTGTGGTTAAAAAAAGATGCCATATTAAATACAGAAAGAATTTACTTCATGGATAATGATGGAAAACCTAAGATAGAAACACTTTCAAATTAAAACTAAATTACTAGAGTTTTACATTTTTAGCAAGGCAGCTACTTTATCATTTGACTGGTTAAGTTAATATTATTTCAGCATGGGGGTCATGCGGATACAAAACTGATTAATTAACTTTATTTTTAAAAATGTTTTAAAGTCATTTACTATAAACTGCCTCACAAATACACATTAACAAAAGATGCCTAACAAAATATAGATCAGTAAAATCTACTTTTTGCCTGAAATTCAAATCAGATATTATATTCATTAATGGGTTAATATAGCCCCACTAATATAGAGTGATCCATGACCTATTTCTTTTCAGAATAATCATACGTTATCTTTGACTATAGATTTTTTGTCATCAAATATGAATACTAACACTTGCTTTAATTCAAAGATTTAAGGGTATGTGCAAAAAAGAGAGTATGTGTGTAAAAGAGAGAGACAATCAAAAGTAGGTAATATCTAAAACTGCTTTAAATTATTTCATTCAGAAGACATTAAACTTGATACTTATAGTATTGGGTCTCATAAAGCAAATATAAATAATAAAATTTTAATTTTTATTTTAAATTCATAGTTTTATATAATCTTCTGTTTGATTGTTTATGAAATAATGAGCAAATATTCATTATAAATAAAAAATAGAAATTTTACATCCTTTTCTCCCTGTCAATACACATATCTAGCTTGTTTAATATAATGATATTTTCCAAAGTGCAGTCTGTCTATAATAATTTTACTTATTTTAGTTATCTGTAGTTATTTCAAAATAACAGATTAGGGTCTCTTAATTAAAAATGTACTAAGGTCTCAATAGACATGAACAATCTTCTAAAAATCCTTCAGTGTATTTTATTTTTAGCTCCTCAATTAGGGGGAATGAATGCACAGTTGGTGTGAATTCTGGGATATATTAAATTATTATATGATTAAAAATATTAATCCTCTAGGTGAGTTCAACACTGCCAGAAGTGATTTTTTAAATTAGAATTCCAAATATTAAAGATAGGATCTAATTCAAAATACATATAAAATCTTCCCCCAGGGACCAGCAGTTAGCATAATGGCTATGTCACTGAACTCCCATGTAGTTGACCGCAGTTTGAGTCCCGGACCCAGTGGCTTAAACTCAGACTGGGTGCATGTGGGTGCGTTCCCAAGATCCCGAGAAGAGAATGGAGGAGAAGGGATTGCAGCGTGGTCATCCCCCCTGAGGGGTGGTTTCTTGCTTTCTGTCTGTCTCTGTCTTTCTGGCACGTGCCCTATAGCAAAAACCTCTCAAAAAAAAAAAAAAAAAAAGAAAAAAAAAAATCTGCCCCCCCCCAAATACAATACCATAGTAAATTGTGATCATCACATGCCATAGAGTAGTTTACATTAATTTCTCCTTGTCTCCTAAATATTAGCATAAGTTCTGGTCTGTTCTATTCCATTGCATTTTAAAATTACATCTTTTTGAAGCACCGGTTAACCCTTAACAACATTACATGCCCCTCCCCTTAGATGGGTCCTATTTGAACAAGTCATTATGTATTTTGCCTTCACAAGCCCATTTAATATGCATGTTTCTATCTTACATGTTTCTCAGCACCATGTTTAGTAAATATACCTGACATAATCGAGTCTAGAGCTGCCTGTTTTTCCCCTATGAACTACCAAAACTCTTCTCTTACCTTCTGAAAACAGTACAAAGCTCTATATTCTGTCAGTAATATACAGTGAACATTTCTGATTTCTGTGGCTTTTGATGGTGGGACAGATGGAGTTAGAACAAAAACATAAAAAGACTTTTGGAAACATTTCTAAAGACTTTTGGTTACATAAACAAGTATCCTTTTTTTTTTTCCTTTCTAATATAATCTAGAAAAGGATTCTAAACTCTATGAAAAATTTTTTATCACAGTGTTTGTGACAACTCATGATTTATTTTTAAATGGCACATCACACTAATATAAAAATATAAATATACTCAATGTTAAAATATTTTAACATGTATTACAAAAATGTTGCCCACTTCCATCTCCAGATCCCTGGCCTAAGGGACACTGAGGCAGGGCCCTCCACTCCAGCTCCAGCTCCAGCCCTGGCACTCCCAACCCCAGCAACCCTCTATCTCTGTCAGCCAGGACAACCACCAGTTCTACAGCAGACCCCACTTACATCTCCAGACCCCTGGCCTAAGGGACACTGAGGCAGGGCTCTCTGCTCCAGCTCCAGCCTTGGCATCCCCAACCAGAGTGACCCTCTATCTCTGTCAGCCAGAACCAACCCCAGCTCTACAGCAGGCCCCACTTCCATCTGCAGACCCCTGGTGCAATCATGTGCCATGGTATTAGCTGGCAAGAGACTTTTTGTTTATTCTCCTTTTTACTTTCTTTCCTCTTATTTAGTCCTGGCTTCCTCTTCCTCCACCCTCCTGGAGAAACTAGAGAGGTTTATAATCAGAATTCTGAAATACCCTAGTATTATAAGACTCCCATTTACTGAACCACCAGCAAAAAAGGAAATACCGGTCTTCAGACACCTGAATAGAATACTCCTCCTCAGATCACATTGCTAAAAACAATGAAGAGAGACTTTGGCACTCATCAATCCACAGCAAAAGGGAAACACACTTGCTCCTAGTCAAAGAAACAATCTCCTAAAAGGTATTCAAAAAAAGAAAAAGAAAAAAAGAGGAAGTTAACAAAATGCCACAGAAAGAATTTAGAACATTCATTATTCAGAAAAGAGACAATGAACTACAGGAGATTAGGAAGTCCTTCAATGATATGAAAGAAGTAATGAACACACTTCAACTTCTTTGGTTAGATTTAATCCTCCACAAGGAAAACTATGAGAAGCTAAAAAAAGAAATTGAAAATGACACACAAAAAAATGGAAGGATATCCCATGTTCATGGATTGGAAGAATTAACATCATCAAAAATGGCAATTCTACCCAAATTAACCTACCTTTTTAATGCAATGCCAACCAAAGTACCAGACACATTCTTCACAGATCTAGAAAAGACAATCATAAAATTCATCTGGAGTCATAGAAGACCCCATACTGCCAAAAAGAGTGGAATGGGCAGCATCTCACTCCCCAACCAAAAAATATACTACAAAGCTGTGGTAATCATAACAGCACGGTACTGGCACAGAAACAGACATGTGGACCAATGGAACAGAATAGAGTCCCCAGAAATAAATGCACAAACATAGAGTCAACTCATCTTTGACAAGGAGTACCAGTCAATCCAGTGGGAAAAGGAAAACCTCTTCAGCAAGTGGTGCTGGAAAAACTGGATTTTCATTTGCAGAAAGATGAATGTGAACCTCTACCTCTTACTTTTGACAAAAATCAAGTGAAGGTGGATCAAGGATCTAAATCTAAGACCTCAAACTATAAAGCTGCTCCTGGGAAATACTGGGGAAACTCTGGGAGACATTGGTGTA
>NW_006160202.1:591935-593198 GCF_000334495.1 Tupaia belangeri chinensis
ATTGCTATGCCATGGGATCAGTTCAAATGTCCAAGAATAGATGAATGGATTGAAAAAGTGTGGCACATATACACTATGGAATACTAGTCAGCCATAAAAACCAACAAAACCTTGGCTTTTGACAGAAAGTGGGACAATATGGAAGATTTACTGCTGAGTGAAACAAGCCAGTCTATGAAGGAGAGACATTTTATGTCCCCACTTAACATATACTGAATGTCTGCACTCTATGACTGAAACTGATTGACTAACAGTTCTACAAACACAAGACATGGGTGTAAATGTCAGATGAGGTGTATGTAGAGGAGTGGAGCCTAACGAAGGACATTTGGAGAAGGGATATGGAGGTAGAGCATTGACGGGATGGGGAGGCATGGTGTTATTGGTTGTAGATATTTTGATCAACGGGACTGGGGAGAAATGTTCACATATTGAAATGCTCACATTGTAAGCTAAACAATGTGACTGAATGTACATACAAAAATAAATTAATTAATTAAAAAAAGAAGTAATAAACACACTAAGTAAAAATCAGATGGAAATATTAGAGATGAAGTCTATAATACAGGAAATAAAAAAGCTCCCTTGAAAGTATTAAAAGGCAATTAAAACATGCTGAAAATGGACTCTCTGATGTAGAAGATAAAATCTCTGACCTAAAGAAAACCACAAAAAGGATAGAGAAAATAACAAAAAAAAAAATGAGGATGATACACAAGAAATATTAGATTCCATTAGACGTCCTAACATCCAAATAGTTGGTATCCCAGAAGGTGAAGAAACTAATGAGGGCATGGAAAATCTATTCCATGAAATCCTGGAAGAAAATTTCACAAGTCAAGAGAGACACTCCAATATCCAGACCCAAGAAATACAAAGGACCCCAAATAAAATCAACCCTAGAAGATTTTCCAAAAGGCACATTTCAGCCAGACTGTTCACAGATAAAGACATGACACTAAGACATGATACTATGACTAGCAAGAGAGAAACGAGACATGACTTACAAAGTCCATCCCATCAGGCTAACATCAGACATCTAAATGGAAACAATGCAAGCAAGGAAAGAATGGGAAGATGTATTGAAAGTATTAAGAGAGAAACAATTTTGACCAAGATCATTATATACAGAAAGGTTATACTTCATATGGGTAAAAAAAAGATTAAAATCTTCACAAACAGGGAACCAGCAGTTAGCGTAATGGCTATGTCTCTGGACTCCCACGTAGTCGACCACGGTTCACGTCCCAGACCCGGTGGCTT
>NW_006160202.1:593344-600370 GCF_000334495.1 Tupaia belangeri chinensis
GCCCTACAGTGAAAATCTCTCCAAAAAAAAAAAAATCTTCACAAACAAATCCTGAAAGAATTTGCCAACATCAGACCAGCTCTTCAAGAAACCCTGAAGAAATTACTGCTCTAGGAAAACTAAAGAATGAACAGCCAGAAACAAGGAAATAAAAGGCATCTAAGACAATGGCCAACTTAAACTTTGGGACAGGTCCAGTAACATGGATAACATTGAATGTTAATGGATTAAATTCTCCAATCAAGACATACAGACTGGCTGAATGGAAAAAAAAAAAAAACAGAAACTCTCTATTGGTTGCCTACAGGAACTCCACCTCATGAATAAAGACACACATAGACTGAAAGTGAAGGGTTGGAAAAAGGTTTTCCATGCAAATGGGAACCAAAAAAGCACTGGAGTGCCTATAATAATTTCTGACAAAATAGGCTTTAAAACAAAAACTGGTCAAAGAGACAAAGAAAGGTCCTATAGTGTAGTAAAAGGGTCTATCGATCAAGAAAATATAATGCTTATAAATATCTATGCACCTAACACAGGAGTACCCAAAAGTGTGAAAGAAAGACTGCTAGATCAGAAAAGAAAAATAGATTGCAACACACTAATTGTTGGAGACCTCAAAACCACACTATCTCCTCTGGACATATCATATAGATTAAAAAAATAGGTAAAGAGATAAAGGATCTAAATGATACCACAAATCAAATGGACTTAACAGACATCTATAGAACATTTATTAAAAAAAACACAAGATACACTTTTTTATTAGTCCCACATGGAACATTTTCAATGATTGGCCACATGATAGGGCACAAGGCAAGCCTCTACAGATTCAAAGGCAAAGAACCCAAATCCAGAATCTTCTCTGACCATGATGGAATTAAACTTTAGTTTAATTTCAAGAGAAATCCTCAAAAATACTCAAATACATGGAAACTAAATAACATAATCCTGAATGACTCCACAACTACTGAAGAAATAAAGACTGAAATCAAAAGATTCATGGAAGTAAATGAAAATGAGTTTCAATAATCTTTGAGACAGTACTAAAGCAGTCATTCATTAAAAAAAAAAAAGTTCATAGCAATTAGCGTACATAAGAAGACGGAAAGAAAGCAAATGGGTCACCTAACATAGTGCCTCAGAGAATTGGAAAAGCAACAAGAGATCAAAAAAAAAAAACTCCAGGAGAAAGGAAATAATAAAGGTACAAGCAGAAATAAATTCATTAGAAAATAAATGAAAGTAAAAGAGGGTTCTTTGAAAAGATAAACAAAATCAATATACTACTAGTGAGACTTACTAAGAAGAGAGAAAGGAACCAGGTAAATCAAATCTGCAATGGAGCAGGCAATATAATAACAGACATAATAGAAATACAAATCATTACAGGATACTATGAACAACTATATCCCAAGAAACAAAACAATCTGGAAAGATTGAATAATCCCTGAACACATTTAATCTACAAAGATTGAGTCAGGAGGATATAGAAAGTATGAAAAGGCCCATAACAAGCCAGGAGATCAATAATAAATAATCTCCCAACAAAGGAAAGCCCTTGCCCTGATGGCTTCACCTCTGAATTCTATCAGAGAAGTGTTAACCCCCATACTGCTCAAATTGTTTCTAAGGATCCAAAGGGTGAATCTCTCCCTAATTCATTCTATGAATTCATTCTATCACCCTTATCCTTAAAACAGATAAAGACAGGAAAAGGAAGGAAAACTATAGACCAATATCTCTGATAAATATAGACACAAGAGTCTCAACAAGATACTAGCAAATCATATCCAACATCTTATGAAAAGAGATTACACATGATGGTCAGGTAGGCTTTACTCCAGGAATGCAAAGTTGTTACAACAAACACAAACCCATAAATTTAATACACCATATTAACAGGAAAAAAAAATAAAAGAAAACATATTATTGCATCAATTGATGCAGAAAAAGCACTTGATAAGAAACAACATCCCTCATTGATAAAGACTCTCAGAAATATTGGCATAGAAGGGTCATTTCTCAACACAATAAAAGTTATGTATGTTATGGAAAAGAAGAGGTGAAACTATCTCTATATGCAGATGACATGATTGTATACATATAAGACCCAATGGTTTCCATGAAAAAATTACTGGAAGTAATGCATGAATACAGTAAAGTTGCAGGATACAAAATCAACATACAGAAATCTATAGCATTTCTATATATGAACAGCAGGCAGACTGGGATAAAACAGAAAAAACTAATTCCATTTACCATAGCCACAAAAAGTATAAGATACTTAGGAATAAATCTAACCAAAGAAGTTAAAGACCTTCACAAGGAAAACTATGAGAAGATTAAAAAAGAAATTGAAAATGACACCAAAAAGTTGAAGGTTATCCCATTTTCCTGGATTGGGAGAATTAATATAATAAAAATGACAATTCTACCCAAATTAATCTTCATATTTAATGCAATCTCAATCAAAGTACCAGACACATTTATCACAGATCAAGAAAAGACAGTCATAAAATTTGTCTGGAATCATAAAAGAACCCATATTGCCAAAGCAATCCAGTACAAGAAGAGTCAAATGGAGTTGCCAGCATCTCACTCCCTGACCCAAAATATACTACAAATCTTTGGTAATCAAAACAGCATAGTACTGGCATAAAAACATACAAGTGGACCAAAGGGACAGAATAGAATCTCCAGAAATAAATTCCCAAACATACAATCAACTGATTTTTGACAAGGAATACCAGTAAATCTAGTGGGAAAAGGGAAACTTCAGCAAATAGTGCTGGGAAAATTGAATTTCCACCTGCAGAAAGATGAATCTGAACTCCTTTCTCTCACTTGTGGTAAAAATCAACTCAAGGGGAATCAAAGATCTAAACCCAATAACTCATACTGTAAAATTACTGCTGGAAACATTGGGGAAACTCTGGGAGACATTGGGGTAGGCAAAGGCTTCTCAAATAAGACCCCCCAAAGCACAGTCGATAATCCCAAAAGTAGAAAAGTGGAATGACATCAGACTAAGAAGTTTCTGCGTGGCAAAATACACAGTAATTAGTGTGAATAGACAACCCTCAGAATGGGAAAATATTTTTGTAAACTATGTGTCAGATAAGGGCTGATAACCAGAATACACAAGGAACTCAAGCAGCTGTTCTGAAAAAAATATGATCAGCCCTATTAAAAGATGGGAGAAAGAGTTGAAAAAAGAACACTCTAAAGATGACATACGAATATCCAAAAGGCATAGGAAAAAATGCTCAACATCCCTCATTGTAAGGGAAATGTAGATCAAAACAACAATGAGATAGCACCTAACCCCAGTCAGAATGACTAAGATAAAAATAATAATAATAATGACAAGTGTTGGCAGAGGTGTGGTGAAAGGGGAACTCTCTTATACTACTGGTGGGAATGTAAATTGGTCCAGCCACTGTGGAGAACAGTTTGGAGACTCCTCAAGAATCTACAAATAGAACTATCATATGATCCAGCAATCCCACTCCTTGGTATCTACCCAAAGGACAGAAGAATCCTTAATCAGAAAAGCACTTGCCCATCGATGTTTATTGTGGCACTATTCACAATTGCTATGACATGGAACCAACCCAAATGCCCACAAACAGATGAATGGATTGAAAAGTTGTAGCACATATACTCCATGGAATACTATTGAGCCATAAAAAAACACCAAGACCCTGGCTTTTGACAGGAAGAATATGGAAGATTTACTTCTGAGTGAAGCAAGCCAAGCTATGAAGGCGAAACATTGTATGTTCCCACTTAATATAAACTGAATGTCCACACTCTATTACTGAAACTGATTGAGTAAAGAATATAGAAACGCAGTAAATGGATGTAATTACCAGATACAGCGTGTGTGAAAGAGTAGAGTCTGAGGAAGGACGTTTAGAAGAAAAATAGAGAGGCAAAGCATTAAGGGGACAAAGATATGTGGTATTATCTGTTGAAGCTAATTTTACAGTTTTATCAACTGGACTAGGGAGAAATGTTCACATGTTGGAATATTCACTTTGTAAGCTAAATACTATGCTTAAATGTATAAAAGAAAATGAAATAAATAAAAAATAAAACATAAATGTAATACAGTACATTAAAATATTTTTTCAAAAGAAAAAATGTTTATAGTATTAATTTATTAATTCTATTAAAGCAATTTTAGTTTTTAGAGTTTGTATATTACAGGGTATTTGAGATCACTAGGTAAAAATATTATATCTTCTCAGGTTAGTTTTCTTTAGAAGTCTGGATAAAACTGAAAATAATCTAGCATTGAAAATTCTATTGGGACCAGCAGATGATGTAATTATATATCACTGTACTCCCACGTAGTCAATTGCCATTTAATCCCAGACTCGATGGCTTAAAACTCATACTGGGTACATGTGTGTGTGTTCCCAAAATCCCAAGAGGAGAATGGAGAAGAGATTGCAAAATGACCATTCTCCCTGGGGGGGGGGGAGGTGATTTCTCATTTTCTGTCTCTATCTCCCTGGTAAGTACACGTGCCCTATAGCAAAAATCTCTCTAAAAAATAAATAAATAAATAAATAAATAAATCCTACCAAACAAACAAAAAACTACCTCATAGAACTAGCAGATGGCCTAATGGTTCAATAGCTAGACTCCCATGTAGTCTACTGTGATTCATGTCCCAGACAGGAAAGCTTAAAATTCATGCCAGGCACATGTGCATGCATGCCCAAAATCCCAAGAGGAGAATGGAAAAGGGATTGGGGTTTGGCCATTCTCCATCTGGGGAGGGGGTGATTTCTCATTTTCTGTCTCTCTGTCTCTCCAGTGAGCACATACACTCTACCGCAAAAATCTTTCTTAAAAATTGAAAATGACTAAAGGTTATAGAAACTAATCAAATGATTGTGAATACTAGATACAATGTGGGAAGAGGGTGGGTGAAGGAGTAGAGCCTAAAGAAGGACATTAAAAATAAAAATAGAGAGGCAAGGCATTTATGAGACAAAGAAATTGATTATTATTTATCAAAGATAACTTTCTAGTATAGTGAACTGGACTGGTGAGAAATGTGCACATGTTGGAATATTCATTTTGTAAGCTAAGTAATGTAATTGAATGTATAAAATAAATGGAAATAAAAAGTGAAGTAAAATAATAAAAGAAATCCTTGGGACCAGCAGTTAGCATAATGGCTATGTCTCCGGACTCCCATGTAGTCAACCACGGTTTGAGTCCCGGACCTGGTGGCTTAAACTCACACCAGCATGTGTGCCCAAGATCCCAAGAGGAGAATGGAAGAGAAGGGATTATGATGTGACCATCCCCCCAGGGGGTGATTTCTCGCTTTCTCTGTCTCTCTCTGTCTCTCTGGTAAGTGCACGTGAACTAAAGTAAAAAAAAAAAAAAAAACCTCCAAAAAACAAACAAATAAAAGAAATCCTTCAACAACTTTTCTCTGCTCTTATCATAGTCAATATAACCAGAGGGAAAGTAAACATGTGAACAACTAGGATGCTTAAAATTTATTTTTAAATGGACAAGACTAGCCATCTTATATAAATATGACATAATTATTGTGTGTATATGTGTTTATGCACATTAGTTTAAATTTTTGCATAACAGAACTATCAGTCATGAATATTCTAAAACTTGATAAAACAGGTAAGGCCTTGCTCTGTTACATTATTATCTGGTTGTGGGAGGAATTTGTAGTTTCTGTCTCTGAACCATTTTCATAATGTGATCATTAATTTTAGCATTGTTGATTTAAATGCTTTTTTTTTTTTGGAGAGGTTTTCGCTATAGGGCACGTGTGCTCACCAGACAGACACAGAGAGACATAGAGACAGAAAGCAAGAAATCACCCCCCAGAGAGGATGGTCATGCCGCAATCCCTTCTCCTCCATTCTCCTCTCGGGATCTTGGGCACTCACGCACACGCTCCTGGCATGAGTTTTAAGCCACCGGGTCCGGGACGTGAACCACGGTCGACTACGTGGGAGTCCAGCGACATAGCCATTACACTAACTGCTGGTTCCCTTAAATGCTTTTTTAAAGTTCCACAGAGACAAAGATATAAAGACTTCTCATTACTGTGATTTTTCTTATTTTGATTTCAGTATTGTCGGATTTTAGTAAATCTGTTTGAAAATTCATATATTTTATATAGACTGTAAATAATCTGACCCTGGGCAACAATACAATATTTTTGCCATCTAAGGCTGCATTTGTACTAGTGTGTTCGAAGCTAATTTACTTTTCTCCAATTCTGTGATCTTTCTCCAAGCACTGTAAACTTCTGGCAAGGGCTACCTACAATGGGTTGATCGGGTTGTTTGACTTTACCATAAGCTTTACAAACTCTCTGTGGCTGGTTGTTGAAAGGAAGCAGAAAGTTTGGAAGGTATAGTAGCATAGAGGGCAACGGTAGATACTAGAGATTGTAAAGATAGGTTTTATACGTTGGGTAATAGAGTGAAAGAGGGAAGGGAACAGGGGAATAAGAAGGGGAAAAAAAGAATGTTGCATTAAAAAAAACAATGAAAAGCTATTTGCTGCTGATGATGGGTATATTAATGTCTTTGCCTTGACTTGCACAGTAATTGTGCTGGAAAAAAGAAATGTTATACACTGGAAAGATATATGTGACTAAATGTAATATAAAATAAATTAAAAAATAGTTACAGTAGGGAAAATAAAAAGAGAGGCAGCAGGAAAGGAGAAAAATGCATTTGTCAGTTAGTGCAGAGTAGAGAAATAACACAGACACCTCCAGACTCATAGTCAATTAACATTCCCTGGTTCCCAGCATTTTCATAGCAAAACTACTGACTTCTACAAAAGTTATAGTCATTTCAACAAATATTTATAGAGATCCTAGTGGGTAAAGTTGGGACACTGTAATATGGACAGAAGAGGAGAGAAAGGGAAGAAAGGGACTACCTAAGAGAGGGGACAAGAATCTTAAAGTCTGAGTACTGGCATTAAATAAAATGGGTTTGAAAAATTTGAACTCTTTCC
>NW_006160202.1:600382-601758 GCF_000334495.1 Tupaia belangeri chinensis
CTTTTGGCAAGTTTACTTCTGTACATTTTTTTTTTTTGCATTTGAATAGGGCAAAAGAAATCTATATAAAAAGAAAGTTAGATTGGTCTAGCTTGTGGCGTGGTACTTAAGGCAACTGGATCCTACATGGACAACAGTGAAGTTCAAGTCCCAGACCTGGTGCTTTGAAAAACACACCAGATGGATGTGTGTGCATGCTCCAAATCCTGAGAGGAGAATGGAGAAGGGACTGTGGTGTGGTCATACCTCTGGGGTGCTTTCTCACTTTCTCTCTTTCTCTGTCAAGTGCATGTCCTCTATAGAAATGAAATAAATAAGTAAATGAAATGAAAATTACATGAATGAACTTTTAAATTTTAATATAAATTAATAACAATAAAAATTAAATATGCAGATTGAAAAAATGAAAGTACTATATTTTATTAGAACAAATGGACAGTTTGTGCTGTGGAAATTGAAAGAATTTTTAAACAAAATCATGAGTCCTCCAAGAGATGTTTTGCTGATGTGGGATTTTTTTCCAGATATGTCCCTAAACTATAGGTATATATGTATATATATATATTTTTTTAATTCACCCTCAATATAACAGATATGTCAGAGAAAAAATCTGAGATTTAATCTACGAGTTGAAAACTTTTAACTTATAAAGGCAATTGATATCTCTGCATGAATGCTGAGTGTGATTTTTCAGTTTATATATTAATATATCTAATTAGGGATTGACTGATAGTGTGATGGTTAAGGGTGTTGAATTCTCACATGGCTGACCACAGTTTGAGTCCTGGACCTGGTGGCTTGCTTTCTCACTTTCACTCTCTGTCTCTCTCTCTTTCCTTCCCTGGTTAAATTAAAATAAATAAATAAAAGTGGAGGAGTCCGACCCGCTGGGGCCCCAGAATCTGTCTGAGCCCCCAGCTTCTGGTTGGTTCAGTACGTTGGCAAGGCTGCTACTGCACCCACCCCCCAACCTAGGATTTTGCTCCAGAAACTGGCAGCCTTGCTGGGAAGTGACCCCCCTCTGATTCCCCAATATACTGCTATAAAAGAATTACATAGCTCTCTTATACATCCTGAATATACGATAAAATCTTCCAGGAAGTCCCCCAACTGCTCCCCTCTGCTCTGACCACCTACTGTTAATTACAATACTTTACTCTGGAGGGTCACATTGGAGGATGTGATGAAATCACATCTAGGCAGCAATCTTCCTGACTTTTGGAAGGCCCAGGGCACTCCCGCCCCACTATGGCTAATGTTCCAACAAGATACATAACAGTGGAGCCACAGGCACATTAGAATGCCACATACTCATCTTAAAAGTTCCTCATTAACTCCTTAGTCACTTTACCACCAGTTGAAAAGGCTGTCATCGC
>NW_006160202.1:601778-605203 GCF_000334495.1 Tupaia belangeri chinensis
AAGTTTTACCCCTTTAAGATATATTAGGGTTCCTTGAATTAAGTTTTAGATCCCTATACAATTATATAAGTTCCATTCTTTATTAAGATCCATAAGAACTAATATCTATACTTGAGATTTTCTTTTCTCAGCACCATTCCCGGTAATCACAAAATGGCTGCGGCGCCGCATCAGCTGATAATCCTCTCTGCTTGCTGGAGCCACTTTGCCAAAACTGCATTCCATGGAGACCCACCTACATCAAAGGAAAAATTGCAGAACAACACTAGACCTACCTTTAATCCAATCCTGAATGGGACTTTAGTACCTTATTGTTAAAAACTTTATGAGCTGATAATTGAAACACATAGCCCCTCTCCCACTTACTTGCGTGTAACATATTTTCAATAAAAACACATGATGATTCCTAGCAGTTGTCACTCCTCAGAGAGCGATCTTTGAGGGGTGTTGGGCATAGGACGTGCATGAAAAGGCACCGAGGCCTTTGTCTTCTGTTCACCTGCGCCACCTCCATCGAGTCAACCCACCCCCGCCGAGGCTGGACCCTGGCATAAAAGTTCAAAAATAAAATAATCCTTAAAAAATATCTAATTAAATGAATTGTAGTAACTTTACTACCAATCAAATCAAAATAGTACAATGTTGAAAATATGATTAATAAGGAGACCTTTTTAATATTCCTGAAAGTATTACCAAAGCATTAGTAAATTTATTAAACATCATATTAGTTAATTTTACAGTATCTAGTAAGTTATTAAATAGAAATATACTTCATGCTGTAGAAAGAGCAGTAGAAAACATAAATCTGAAACTGTTTTTCATAAGTTAAAATATATAGAGTAAGCCTTGAGATACTAGTGATATTGTGATATAATAAAAAATGAATTTTAGGTCAATCACCAGTTCCTAAAACCCCTGTTATTTCCTGAGGGATAAGAAAGATAAGAGTGTCTTTTGTTATTCATAATAAACCACTTAGTGAGTTTAAATAATTCTGAGATAGTACTGATTATCAGAAGAACTAATCATATAATTGGAAGCTTCAAACTTTTAGAGTCAACCCATATCATTCACCCAAATCTCTGGGAGAGGGAGAATGATGGGAGACTGAGTTTATCACTGGCAGAAAAATAATCAATCAATTGTACCTATATAATGGAACCTCCGTGAAAAATCCTGTTGAAGAATAGAGAGCATTTGGGTTGGTTAACATATGGAGTCCTTGGAGGGTATGATGTGAAAGGGGACAATGCTATCTGTGATAAACTGAAACAAATATTTAACTCTTTGTTTAAAATTATAATTAAAAAAAATTATCCAGTGAACACAAATAAACTAAAATTCTTAGTACGTAGAAAAGTAATTTTAAAAATCTCTGCAGGAAAATTTTATATTTGTAAATATTGGTCTCAGAATAATCAGAGGACCCCAAGTACTCAGAGTACCCAGGGACCTCTCTGTTAGTGTCAGAGAGACTTCATAGTCTAGCCTTCAGTAGCCAAGAAAGGGTTGAAGCGCACTTTATTTTCTGTCCACAGACCAGATTTTTACTACAAGTACCTGAATTATACAAATTAGGAGTATCAGTTAAGTATCAGCTGCTCACAAAACAGTTTCTATTTTTTTTAACAAACTTAATCAGGTTTTATTTACTTTACTTGATTTTTTGGATACAGACATACTTAGAACCAGGCAGAATATACAGAGATATGATCTTTTTAAATTTTTTAGAATTTTTTTTTGACTTTTTATTTATTTATTTTAATTTGACCAGTGAAGGACAGAGAGAAGCGGGAGGTGGGGGAGGGGAGATGGAAAGTCAGGAAACAAGCGACCAGGTCTGGGACTCAAACAGTAGTCAGCCATGAAGGAGTCCAGTGCCCTAAAGCACCACACCACCTACCTGCTGGCGAGAAATGATCTTCTATGCAACTAAGGCTTAATTTTATTTATTTATTTATTTATCATTATTATTATTTTCTTGGAGAGGTTTTTGCTATAAGGCACGTGAGCTCGCCAGAAAGACAGAGAGATAGAAAGCGAAAAATCACCCTCCCCCCCTGGAGGGATGGCCACACAGTAATCCCTTCTCGTTCTCCTCTCAGGACCTTGGGCATGTGCACACGCATGCGCCCGGTGTGAATTTAAGCCACCAGGTCCCGGACTCGAACTGTAGTCGGCTACATGGGATTTCAGCAACATAGCCATTACGCTAACTGCTGGTCCCGCTTAATTTTATTTTTTAACTGTGTGTATGTGTTTTCTTCCTCTAGCTTTATAAACAATGTTTTAATAATTCCATTATTTAAATACATCATTTTTTGTTTCTTTTGTGATTAATTTATAATCCTTTTATAATCCTTCCTTCTTGTAAGAAAGATTTTGACTTACATTTCTTTTCTCAGCACAGATATATTGTATATTAGCCCATAAAAATATATTACCATATAAGTTATCACCAACAGAAAACTTTCCATTTTTGTCTTCTTTAAATGTTTTGCTTCCCCTCCCAATCCTTACTTCCCTCCATCAATGGCCCACCCACCACCCATATTGCCTCAGTATCTAATGTTGCTGTTCCTGCATTTGCATATTCCAATCTTTACATTTCTAACATAGAGTGCAGACAGTGGTGGGGACATACAAATGACTCTCTTCTGTAGTTTGGCTAGCTTCAACTAAGTATTAAAACTTCCATATTTGACAAGTTGTATCAAATAAATGTCATGGTATCATTTTTTTTAATGACTGAATAGTATTATATAGTGTATAGGTGCCACATTTTTCTTATTTATTTATTTATTTATATTTCAATTTATTTATTTGCATTCATTCCCTGTACATCATTAGAGCATACAAAATGAGATTTTTCCATCCAGAGTACACTGTATATTGTCTCAATCAAGCACATCAACAAACATGTTATTGTCAACAAATGATCTTCCATTTCTTGTTTTCTGTATGTTTTGCTTTATTTCCTCCATCCTTGATTCCCTATCTCTTACCCTCTGCCATCTCCCATTCTCCTCCCACACTGTCTCTGGTATCTATGTTTGCTTTCTATATTATTTTCCCCCCACAATTTATTGAATCACCAAAAACTCTAATCAATCCAAATACCCTCATAGCAAACACAGGTGACACACATTTCCATGAACACAAGTCTAACTTTATGCATCCTATAAAGGAGCACATAGCTGGGGCTACATATCCTACTGCAGTCATTGAATAGATATTTTTTTTCCTGAAACTTTTTTTTTGTAACTCAATTTACATTCCTTCCCTAAGCATCATCACAGCACACAAAATGCGATCTCCCATCCAGTACACAATGTGTAGTGACTCAATCATGCACATTACAAAAAATTTTCCATTTCTAGTTCCTAGAATTATTTCCACCCCTCTTTCTGACCCTCTGTCCTTTC
>NW_006160202.1:606600-615672 GCF_000334495.1 Tupaia belangeri chinensis
AGTTGATCTAGAATCTCTTTGCCATTCTCTTGTGATCACTGGTGCAGCAGATTCAGTAGATATTAGGGAATATTTTAACCCTATTAGTATTTGGATATTTAGCTACAGTGCTCTTAGATCCATCTAAAAACACATTGAATGGATATTGGAGGGTGGAGAGACAAGAAAAAGGAAAATGAAAAAGAGAGAGAGAAACAACAAAAACGTGGCTCCAGCGAACTAGATTTTTCAGCAAATGAAGATTTTCTACTGATAATTCAGATTCCAGCAAATGAGCTAGCGGTAGGGAGCCCCCTCCCCCCGCATCCCCAGCCTTCTATCTCTGTTTCTGTGTCTCAATTCCTGTCTCTCCTTCCTTCTGCCTTTTTTTTTATTTAATTTTTCCTTTTTACACTTTTTTAAAAAGGCACAGTGTTTCTCTGGCTCTCAGCTCCACTTTTATCTTGTTAATTATTGCTCTTGTCCTCCCACCAGGCAGAAGAAGCCGGGCCTTCAGAAGGAGGTTCCACATGGCTCCAGCCAACTAGATTTTTCGTGCAGTCCACAAGCGCACTACTCAGTTTTTTATTTTGTGATTTTTTTTTAGAAAAAAAGAACAGTAATTACAGTTTTTTATTTTTTTGTCTTTTTTTCCTCTTTTTGTTGTTGCTTCTCTCTCTCTCTTTCATTTTCCTTTTTCTTGTCTCTCCACCCTCCAATATCCATTCAAGGTGCCACATTTTTTCAATCCATTCATTTGTATTTTTAAGAATTTTTAAAATTCTATTTATTATCATTGTTTTTTATTTGATTTGATTTTTTATACATTCAGTCACTATACATCACCTAGCCTGTGAAGTAAATTTACCCAATATAAATACACCTCACACCACTACAGTTCAGGATACTATACACATAATAATCAACTGATAATCATCTATTTCCGAGTTTCATAATTGTCTTGTCTCACTATTATTCTCCTTTATTTATTTACTCATGCTCTTCCACTTCTCCCACCATCTTAGCACACTGTCTCCAGTATCCATAACCACTTTCCATGCTTCTATATCCTCTTATCTTTCAGTTTCTGCCATTGAGTGTGGTCAGTCAGCATATATTAAGTGGAGACATAGCCTGACATGCTATACTACGCAGTAAATATTCTGTATTCACCCACTTTCATTATTTTCCATTTTTTTCTTTATTTTAATTTCATTTTCTTTTATATAGTCCATCATATCATTTAGTTTACAAAGCAAATATTTTAACATGTGAACATTTCTCCCTAATACTGTGGAATAAACTATAATATATCTTTAACAGAAATTGTCACCTTTATTTGTTCCATTACCACTTTTCCTCCCCATTTTTCTTCTAGTTATTCTTCCTCAAACCCTACTCTTTCACACACACTATATCTGTATTTACATCCATTTACTGTTTTTATATATATTTTAGTCAATAATTTTCAGTCATACAGTGCAGACACTTGGTATATATTAAGTGGAGACATACAATGCCTCTCTTTCATAGCCTGGCTTGCTTAACTCAGCAATAGATCTTCCATATTCATCCACTTTCTGTCCAAAGCCACAGTATTGTTGCTTTTTATGGCTGAATAATATTCCACAGAGTATATGTGCCATAGGTTTTCAATCCATTCATCTGTTCATGGCCATTTGGGTTGGTTCCAAGTCCTAGCAACTGTGAATAGTACCACAATAAACATCAATGTGTAAGCACTTTTCTGATTAAGAATTCTTCTGTTCTTTGGGTAGATACCAAGGAATGGGATTGCTGGGTCATATGGTAGTTCTATTTGCAGATTTTGAGGAATCTCCAAATTGTTCTCCACAATGGCTGGACTAATTTACATTCCCACCAGCAGTGTAAGAGTGTTCCCCTTTCACCACACTCCCACCAGCACTTATCCTTTTCTGTTTTTTAATCTTAGTCATTCTGACTTGGGTTAGGTGCTATCTCATTATTATTTTGATCTGCATTTCCCTTACACTGAGGGATGTTGAGCATTTTTTCATATGCATTTTGGCTATTCATATGCCATCTTTAGAGAGTGGTTTTTTCAGTTCATTCTTTCATCTTTTAATAGGTTTGATCATATTTTTTTGAAACTGTAGTTTGAGTTCCTTCTGTATTCTGGTTATCAGTTCCTTATCTGACATATAGTTTACAAAAATATTTTCCCATTCTGAGCACTGTCAGTTCACACTAATTACTGTGTCTTTTGCCATGTGGAAACTTCTTCCCTCTTTTTTTTTTTCGCGCCCAGCATGAGTTTCAAGCCGCCGAGTATGGGACGCAAACCACGGTCAACTACATGGGAGTCCAGCAACATAGCCCTTATGCCAACTGCTGGTCCCAATGAGGAAACTTCTTAACCTGTTGTCATTCCACTTGACTATTTTGGGGGTTTTTGTCAGAAATAAGTATTGCAACTCCAGCTCTTTTTTGGTTCCCATTTGCGTGGAAAACATTTTTCCAACCCTTCACTTTCAGCCTATTTATATCTTTATTCATGAGATGGGTTTCCTGTTGGCAACAGATAGAGGGTTTCTGTTTCTTTATCCATTCAGCCTGTCTGTGTCTCTTGATTGGAGGATTTAATCCATTAACATTCAATGTTATTATCAATGTTACTGGATCTTTACCAACTTTTAAGTTGGCCCTTGTCTCAGTTGCCTTTTATTTCTTTGCTTCTGGCAGTTAATTCTTTAGTTTTCCTGAAACAGTACTTTTTTCAGGGTTTCTTGAAGAGCTGGTCTGGTGCTGGCAAATTCTTTCAGGTTTTGTTTCTCTGAGATTTTAGTCTTTTTTTCCTCATATGAAAGATAATCTTGCAGGATATAATAGTCTTGGTTGAAATTGTTTCTCTCTTAAAACTTTCAATATGTCTTCCCATTCTTTCTTTGCTTGCATTGTTTCCTTTGAGAGGTCCGGTGTTAGCCTGATGGGATGGCCTTTATAAGTCATGCCTTGCTTCTCTCTTGCCAATCTTAGTATCATGTCTATATCTGTGGTCTTTTTTTTTTTTTTTGGAGAGGTTTTTGCTATAGGGCGCGTGCGCTCGCCAGACAGACAGAGAGAGACACAGAGACAGAAAGCGAGAAATCACCCCCCAGGGGGGATGGTCAGGCCGCAATCCCTTCTCCTCCATTCTCCTCTCGGGATCTTGGGCACGCACGCACACGCGCCCGGCGTGAGTTCTAAGCCACCGGGTCCGGGACGTGAACCGCAGTCGACTACGTGGGAGTCCAGCGACATAGCCATTATGCTAACTGCTGATTCCCCTGATTTCATTGTTTGAGTCCAAGACCTGGCTGTTTGAAAAACACGCAAAGTATGAGTGCCCAAAATCCCTAGAGAAGACAAGAGGAAAATAGTTTAGAGCATGATCAAATCCCTTGTGGTCATTTTTTCACTCTCTCTCTCTCTCTCTTTCTCTTTTTCTTCTGCACATGCACACACCCTATGGTAAAACTCTAAAAACATTTTTGATAACAATTCCATATATATTTCAAAACAACCAAATAAGAAGATTTAAAATATGTGCATCACAAAGGAGTGATGAATGTTGAAGCTGGTAGATGTTTATTTTTTTGATTTGGTTATTATATATTCTATGTATTACACTATACCCCACAAATATGTATGACTATCAAATGTAAATTCAAAATTAAAATAAAAATTATTATATTTTAAAAAGAAATATGTCATTTAGCTAGTACAGTGATTCTCCAGATGTGGCCCTAATAGCACCAGCAGTACTTAGGAGCCCCTTATGCAATTATATTAATAAACATTGGCCTAGACCTATGGAATCAGAATTTCTGAGTGTGAAGCATAGGATCCTATTTTTAAACAAGTTCTCTTAGTGATTCCTATGTCTGCTACAATTTGAGAATCACAAAGCTAGGGACAACAGAAACCTAGAGCCTACTAAACTATTTTCCCTCTGTACAATATATCAAAGACTCTAGGTACCAAGTGCCAGAATAAGAAAACAGTGAAATATTTGTATTATTTAGTTAGCACTTCCGCTACACAAGAAGAAGAAACCGTGGGTTCTCAAGGGAAATGACATTTTTTAAAAGATCTGTCTTGTTATAGAAGAGGTGCATAAGAAGTGATATTCAACTTTGATAACTAAACACATACCAAGAACAACTGTGGTGAGTTTTTCAATCTTATGGAAAGATTTTATGGAACTTTTATATCCATTGAATTGAGCTTGAAAAAGCAAGACTGCTAATTTAAACAAGAAAGGAAGCTTACTTCCCTAAAAATTAGCAGATTAATAAAGTCCATATATTTAATTCATATGAATGTATTACAGTTAAGAAAAAACAATAAATCTGAAAGATTAATATATGTTTATAAAGATATAGAGTAAAGCAACTATGTAAGATTTGTCAAATAATCTCTGATCTCTGTGGGACAAAGATTTTGTTGGAGCTATGTTCAAAGTAATTGTGAGCTTTTTCTCAGTGCTTCGTCTAGTATTTACAGAACTTAGAAATCAGGCACTGGTACAAATTACAAAGGTAAAGGGTTTGAAACTCAATTAGAGATTAAAATGCTTAACTTCTAGAAGATAAAAATATTTGCATGAATTAAATAAAATATATTGCTTTTTAAATTCCCATTCTCTTTGTGATTGGTTGTAAAAATCTAGCAGATTAAAAATTTTAATGTACAAAAATTGAAATGATATATGAATAAGGCTATTAATCCATTTATTAGTTCAAAGAAGAAGGGAACATAAAAAGTAATACATAAAAACATAAGTCATGGCAGAAGAATAGCCTAGTCTTTTATTCTTCCTGTTTTCTATTATGTAGTATGAGGTTTTGGTGGAAATAAATTTGGGGATATACCAGACAGATTAGCTTTGTAATTCACATTCATATGTAAAATCATAGAGACTTTCAAATTTAGAAGCCAAAACAAAAGCTTAACATTTTTATTTAACTTAATACCCATTTTTATTTCAAAGCTAAGACCACTAACCCATACCAGACAATAAAATATAGAAATGGGGTGCTCAGATGCCAAGTTCATTACTCAAGGAAGAGAAAAAGTTAGAAACCAAGATTAAATCTGAATTATTGACAGGAGAGATTGACATTAGACAGCAGAAAAATAAAATGAATAATAGAGGCTATTGAATTGACTAAAAGAATCTTTCTCAGGGCTAACAGGTATTGTGGTGGTTAAGGCACTGGACTCCAATATTGCCAACTGTGGTTTAAATCCTAGACCTGGCAGCTTGCTTTCTTGCATTTTATTTTCTCTCTGTATGTCTCTCTGGTGACTACATGTGTCCTACAGCAAATTTTAAAAAATAATAATAATATATTAACTAAAAAATTTTTAAAAATATTTTTTCTCAAATTGATAAAATGGGATAAAGTGTTGACTTATTTAGAAATCACCAAGTATAATTTCTAAGATTAATTACTAAGACACAAAAATATTTGGTGCTATTTCACATGATTTAGAACAAAAACAGAGATCATCTGATACAGAATTTTAAAAATTTATTCCTAGAACTCAAAGATGGAAGTAAAAGCTGTAAGAAAAAAAAAAAAACTTAGTACAAATAAATGATCAGCCCTCAAATACTGATGTGTAATTTAATGAGAAATGAGGAAAGGACTCTTTGTTATTTCCATTCCGCAAGGTTCAAAACACTGAATCATAAACTAAAACATTATTTCTCCCATTTTTGAAGTATAGATCACTTTATACCTTCTTAGATCTTCTTCCTGAAGGTGTATTTCAGGTATTTGAATATTTTTCTTCCACATTTAAAATCATCTCAGAGTAATCACCATCTTTCATTCATTTCAATTCTTTTTTGCATTTAGTAAAGGTTAATAAATGTTTGATAACTTGAACTGGAGACAAATTATGTGAAGAGAAGTTATATAAAATTAAAATTCAAAGAGAAAATTGTTAGATGTCAGAACATACTTTGTACAATCAAATTAAACACTGAATCTGGAAGTAACATGTAAGTATTTCCTTCACAAAAGCATTCACTTCTTGTTTTCAATGAGATGTACACTAAATACAATGTTAATTGGGAAGAGTAATAGCAGTCCCTACCCAATCTGGTACTTAGTTCCATTTGCCTTCTCTACAATGACAGATTTGTTTGCCCTGAAGGAACCTTAGGTTCCAAGAACTTAACTCATATTTCAATTCCTAGTACTTTATTTCCTCTAATGGACCATTTTATCTGCTAAAATAATGTGCTACACAAATGAAGCCTTCAATTATCAGAAATTTCTAATCAAGAGTCTATCATTGCTTTTTTGATCTTAACTTTATAAATGAAAGCAGCAGGATTCTTCTGTGGAAATAGATTAGAGTTTTTAACTTTGACCACATTTTCACTCAGATATAACTGCAGTACTGGCTTACTAGTATAGATTGCATACTCCATGAATATAGAAAATACAAAGGGATTTCAAAAAATGGAATTAAAGCACAAGTATATTCTGGTGCAAATTTTTAAAAATATATGCTTAGTATTTTCATAGCATATATTTTCTATAAAAATTTTGGAGAGTCCCCTCATACATATCTTTATGCTTATTTAGATCCCCAAATTATAGGGCACAGTTGATTAGTAGCAGGTATTTTTAATTAATTGTTAAAAATGGATAAATGAGTTATTTATTTTAACATATCTCTACTGCATTTCTCATATTCATTTATCTTCTAGCTGCCATCACAATTTGTATCTTCAAAACAATTATGACAAATATAACCACAGTGAGTGGATTCCTCCTCATGGGGTTTTCTGATAATCATGAACTACAGATATTACATGCTTTGATTTTCTTGGTAATGTACCTATTGGCCTTGTCAGGTAACCTCATCATTATCACCATCACAACACTGGAACTACATCTCCAATCCCCAATGTATTACTTCCTGAAGCACTTGTCCCTGCTGGACCTCTTTCATTTCTGTCACAGTTCCTCAGTCCATTGACAACTCACTGATGGATGATGGTTTTATTTCCCATGGCCAATGCATACTTCAGGTTTTCTTCTTCACAACCTTTGCCTGGGCTGAGATGGCAATTCTCACAGTGATGTCTTATGACCACTACACTGCCATTTGCTTTCCACTGTACTACGAGGTCATCATGAGTCTCAGAAAATGTAAGTGGGCTGTGATAGCTGTATGGTTAAGTGGAAGAATTTCTGGAATCTTATATACAACAGCCACATTTTCTATCACATTCTTCAAGCCCAAAATAATTAAGCAATTCTTCTGTGATGTTCCTCAGTTGCTGAAGCTCTCCTGCTCCAATGATTACCTTGGAGTGATTGGAGTGACTGCTTTCATGTCTGTGATGGCATTCATCTGCTTCATCTCCATTGTTCTCTCTTACATCCACATCTTCTCTGCGGTTCTAAAAATTCCCTCTGCTGAGAGTAGGTCTAAAGCCTTCTCTACATGCCTATCTCATCTCTTTGTTGTCTCATTTTTTCTCTCTACAGGCATTTTTGAGTTTCTAAAACCAACTTCAGATTCTCCTACTACTTTTGACCTTATGATACCTATATTTTATACAGTAATACCCCCAACACTTAACCCCATTATTTACAGTCTGAGGAATAAGGTCATGAAAAGAGCTTTAAGAAAGTTACTGTTGGGTGGAGAATTAAATAGGGAAAAAACATATTTGTGCTGTTACTGATGACTCACCAATATTATATACACAAGGAAATTTTTAATGGAAATTCTTTCAATATGTAATGTTGACAAAAAGCAACAATTGTTTTCCTATACATAAGTCATGTAATATAATCACTGACATTATAGAAATTTCATCAGATTATTTTTTATCATTGAAGCTATATATTTTTTGTAATTATTCTTTCAAATTAGGAGAAAAAAAACATGTGTAATATATGCCCACTACTCCCTTTTTCCTGCTAATAAACATATTCATGACCACATATACATGTGTATGTGTATGTATCTCTCATATCTGTGTCCCTCTGGTATGTGTTTGTATGTATGTCTATACATATATAGATCAGCTATACAATGTTCACAGCACATGTTTTAAAGCTTCTGCATAGACAATATATTACAAAAATAGAAAAAAGTGATAATTTACCAATTCTACTCACCAAATAAAATATTATCACTTCCATTATTTAATTTCAAAGGTTCATTATAATTTTGGGCTCAATACACATTAGTTTTATATATCAGTACAAATTTATATGCCATTACTATGTACTCCTATAGAATTTTACTATTATAATTTTCTTATATTAACAACATTCAATTGAATTTATATCAAAATGCATTTAATCATTCACTTATTTTTTGCACATTGGTTATTTCCAAAGTTTTACTCCTGTAAGCAATCTTAAAAATTGAAGTTCTGGACCAGTAGTGGTGTAATGGCTATGTTGCAGGACTCCCATGTAGTTGGCCATGGTTCAAGTCCCAGACCTGGCAACTTAAAACACACTGGACACATGTGTATATACGCACAAAATCCTGAATGAAGAAGGGACTGTGGCATGGCTCTTCCCCCAGGAAGTGATTTCTTGCTTTTTGTCTCTCCGGTGAGCATATGCAACATATAACAAAAATCTCTTTAAAAAAATTAAAGTTCTGGTTCTTGTCATTTCAAAGAATGAGATTATTGAATCAAACTGTATGTGTTCAACTCTCTAGAACATGACCATATTGCTTTCCAAACATATTAAATTATTTTATGTGGCCATTAGCTATTAATGGCCATATTATTTCTCTCTCTCTCTCTCTCTCTCTCTTTTTTTGTAGAGGTTTTTGCTATAGGGCGTGTGTGCTCACCAGACAGACAGAGAGAGACAGAGAGACAGAAAGCAAGAAATCATCCCCCAGGGGGGATGGCCATGCCACAATCCCTTCTCCTCCATTCTCCTCTCGGGATCTTGGGCACGCACGCACACGCAACCAGCGTGAGTTTAAGCCACCAAGTCCGGGACTTGAACCGTGGTCAATTACATGGGAGTCCAGTGACATAGCCATTACGCTAACTGCTGGTCCCTC
>NW_006160202.1:615829-619001 GCF_000334495.1 Tupaia belangeri chinensis
CCGGTGTGAGTTTTAAGCCACCGGGTCCGGGACGCGAACCATGGTCGACTACGTGGGAGTCCAGTGACATAGCCATTACGCTAACTGCTGGTTCCCGGTCCCTCCATTTTTCACATTATTTTATTAATTCATCAAACAAATATTTATAAGTACATATTTATCATATAAAATTGTATTCAGCTATAAAAAAAAAGATGAACATTTGACAAAAAGTGGGCAAACAAAGAAGATATATTGCTAAGCAAAGCAAGCCAGACCATGAAAGAGAGGTACAATATTTCCCCACTTAATACATACTGAATGACAGTCAGCAGATGGTGTGGTGGTTAAGGCATTAGACACTCTCACTGGCCTACTTTCAATGGCTGACCACTGTTTGAGTCCCATACCTAGTGGCTAAATTTTTCACTTTCCCTCTCTCTCTCTCTCTGTGCCTCTCTCTGGTCAAATTAAAATTAAAAAATGAATAATAATAAATAAAGTTAAATGAAGTAATTCTTTAAAAAATATTATAAAGGGGACCAGCAGTTAACGTAATGGCTATGTTACTGGATTCCAATGTAGCTGACCCTGGTTCGAATCCTAGATACTTCAGATAGTGTGGAAAATGGGGGAGAGTGAGAGGGATGGAATGAAGGAGAAAAGGTAAGAAACAAAACATTTAAGGTACACAAAAATGAAAATTATCTGTTGATGATAATGTGTAAGGTAATATCTTTGAGTGGACTAATATATAGTTAGTTTATTCATGCTGTGAACATTCATTTTATGTACTTTAATGATATACAGTGATTAAATGTAAAAAATAATAAAGTTTAAAAAGGAAGGATATATATACTAAGATTTCAGAAAATAAGTTCTATCCTCTATAAATCTTTTTCATTATTATCATATTTAAAATTAAATTTCTATAAGATGCTTTGTGTTCCATTAATAAAGAAAAATTAATTTCAAAAGAAAAATACTGAAGCAAAAAATACCTAAATTTTAAATTTTGGTGAACTAGTAAAATAGTCAAAATGTGTTTATCTCTAAAATTACTACAACATAAAGAAATTCAAAGTGTCTGCAAATAACTTAGTTAATCTTTGAAATATTTTCTCCAAAGAACCCTTTATAACATCAGAAATTTATTTTAATAATAAATATATAGTAGCATGTGTTACAGCATTAGCTATTTATATGCATGTTATGATAAATTATTAAAGCTCTACAAAGTTTATAAAATGTCAGGTGAACCTTATGCAACCAGATCTTGAATAGTTGATAATCTGTAAAAATGTTATCAATAAAACAATTATATCTACATCGATATCTATATATATCTCTATATATATTCATTTTTTGTACTTTAATGATATACAGTGATTAAATGTAAAAAGTAATAAAGTTTAAAAAGAAAGGATATATATAGATATCTATATATATAAATATCTATATATATATAGATATCTATATGGATGTAGATATAATCTAGATATAGATAGATTATATCTATATATACCAACAGGCAACAAACCATATCTATATAGATATATAGATAGATATAGATATAGATGTAGATATAATCTATAGATATAATATATATATTCCAGGTACCTAGAACACAAAAATACCTAAAATTTGCACAGCACAGGAAATTGTGGGTATTTTTAAATTACTTTTATATTATTCACAATTGCTAAGACATGGTGCCAACCCAAATGTTCACAAACAGATGAATGGTTTGAAAAATTGTGGCACATATACTCCATGGGATACTATTTAGCCATTAAAAAAAAAAAAACAAGCTGGCATTTGATAGAAAATGGACAAACATGGAAGATCTATTGCTGAGTGAAGCAAGTTGGGCTATGAAATAGAGACACTGTACATCTCTACTTAACATATAGCAATTGTCTACACTCTATAGTAGAAACAGAAAGACTGGAGGACATAAAAGCATTAAAAATTATTATGGACACTGGGGGCAAAGTGTAAGGAGAGTGGGAGAGGGAAGTGCAGGAAGGAAAATTTGGGAAAATATAGAGAAGACATTTGTGTTACACAGATATGGTTTGTTGCCTATTGGTATAGTAATATCAACTCATCTACCATGTGGCATATATCATGTTGGGTAAAAACTTTTTATGAACTAAATGATATATAATGACAGAATGTATAAAAATAAAAAATAATACTAATGAAAAAATAAATAAGTGAAACAAATAAATAAATAAATAAATTACTTTTATAATAACAATACCCTACCTTTCATTATTTCATATTTTTTCAAATATATGACAGCTCAAGAGATTGTATTTTTACTACTTATTTATTTCTCTTTCCTATTTATTTCAATTTTATGCATCCACATCTTTTATTTTAGAAAAAATATATAATAAGATATATAAAAATTATATAATTTAATGATTTATATAAATGGTTTAAATACTATTTTGTGAGTTCTTTCCACCATTTTTCTGGCTACTTTTTTCTATGCAGACCTTATATCAAATAAATGAAGGCCCAACCAGTGCTATGGTGGTTAAGGTGGCTGGATCTCACATGCCCAACTACATGGTTTGAGTCCTGACCCTGTGACTTCAAAGATACATGGAGCACATGTGCCTATGTGGCACATATACTCTATGGAATACTACTCAGCCATAAAAAACAACAAGACCCTGGTGTTTGACAAAAAATGGATAAATATGGAAGATTAATTCCTGAGCGAAGCAAGCCAGGCTATGAAGAAGAGAAAATTTTTTATATCTCCACTTGATATATGCCAAGTGTCTGCACTCTGTAGCCAAAACTGAATGACTAAAGATTACAGAAACATAATAAATGGCTGTGAAACCAGATACAGTGTGGGAAGAGGGTGGCTGAAAGAGTAGAGTCTGAGGAAGGACATTATGGAGAAAAATAGAGGCATGGCATTTATGGTACAAAGAAATATATTTTTATCTATTGTATATAACTTTATAGTATTGTCAAGTGGACTGGTGAAAAATGTACACATGTTGGAATATTCATTTTGTAAGCTAAGTAACATTAGATTGAATGTATAAAAGAAATTGAAATAAGAAGAAATATTTAAAAAAAAAAAAAGAGGGACCAGTGGTTAGCATAATGGCTATGTCGCTGAACACCCATGTAGCCAACTGCGGTTCAAGTCCCAGACCCGGTG
>NW_006160202.1:619118-629501 GCF_000334495.1 Tupaia belangeri chinensis
TCTTTCTCTCTCTCTTTCTGGTGAGCATACACATCCTATAGCAAAAAAGTCTCTCAAAAAAAAAATATAGACACAGACTGGCTGAAAAAATTAAAAAACAGAAACCCTTTATCTGTTGCCTACAGGAAACCCAACTCATGTATAAAGACATGCATAGACTAAAGTGAAGACCTGAAAAAAAATCTATGCAGATGGAAACCAAAAAAGGTTTTTAAGACAAAAACTATTAGAAGAAACAAAGAAGGATATTTTATAGTAGTAAAAAGGCTAATTCATCAAGAAGACATAAACCTTATATCTATGCACCCAACTCAGGAACACCCAAATACGTGAAGGAAAGACTGTTAGATCTAAAAGCATACACACCCTGTAACACACTAATTGTTGGGATCTCAACACCTCACTATCTCCTTGGGACATATCATCTAGACAAAAAATTGACAAAGAGATACAGGATCTAAATTATACCATAAGTCAAATGGTCTTGACATATTTCTCTAGAACCTTCCACCCCCAAACCACAAATTATACTTTTCCTCACCCCTGCATGGAACCTTTTTAAATGTTGACCACAAGATAAAGCACAAAGCAAGCCTTTAAAGATTCAAAGGCATAGAAACAATTTCTAGCATCTCCTCTGAGCATAACAAAATTAAACTTGATATTAAACTCAGATAAAAGAATCTTGAAAATACACAAACATGCAGAAACTAAACAACCTACTCCTGAATGACTTTACAACTACTGAAGAAATTAATTCTGAAATCTCAATAGATTCATAATGAGTATTTGAATTTTCACAATCTGTGGGATACAGCAAAAGCAGTCATAAGAGGGAAGCTTAAAATAGTTGAAAAAAGATGGAAAGGTGGCAAATGGACATCTTAACGTCATGCCTCAGGAAATTCAAAAAATAGCAACAAGAGCAAAATGCAAAACAATGTAGAAGAAAAGAAATAATAAGGATTCTAGCAGAAATAAGTAAAATAGAAAATAAACAAAATAAATGAAACCAAAAGCTGGTTCCTTGAAAAGGTAAACAAAATTGACACCCCATTGGTTAGACTAATTAAGAAAATAGAAAGGAACTAGATAAATCAAATTCACAATGAAACAGGCAATATGACAACAGATATAACAGAAATACAAACATCACTTGAGAATATTATAAGTGACAATATACCTTCAACAAGAAAACCTGGATGAGATGAACAAATTCCTGGACACATATAATGTGCCAACATGACTGAGGAAGGCATACAAAGACTGAATAGACTCATAACTAAAAATGAGGGTGAATAAATAATGAATAACCTCCCAACCAAGAAAAGTCCAAATACTGATGGCTTCACTTCTTTTTTTTAAAGAATTATTAATTTAATTTTATTTAGTCATTTATCTATTTTTATTTTGAACATAGACAGAAAAAGAGAAAAAGACAGAGACTGGGAAAGTAAGCCATCAGGTCTGGGACTCAAACCACAGTTAGCCATGTGGTAGTGTAAAGCACCTTAATGAGCATGTTACCTGGCTTCACTACTTAATTTTACCAAACTTTTAAAGAAGAGTTAACCCTCATTCTACTTGAATTATTTCTAAAGATGCAAAAGGAAGGAAATCTTCCAAATTCATTTTATGAAGTCTCCATCACTCTCACCCCCAAACAAGTTGAGGACATGACTAGGAAGGAAAACTACAGACCAATATCTGATAAGTATAGACACAAAAAAGTCTCAACAAGATACTAGCAAATTGTATCAAACAACATATAAAAAAGATCATCACAACCAGGTAGGCTTTATTCCAGGGGTGCAGGAAGGGTTCAACATATGCAAAAGAATAAACATAATACACCACATTAACAGAAAGAAAGATGAAAAAGTATATGATTATTTCAATTGATGCAGGAAAAGCATTTGTCAAAATACAAGATCCCTGTATGATGAGGACTCTTACTAAAATCAATATAGAAAGATTATTTCTCAACATAATAAAAGCCATCTATGAAAAACCTATAGCTAACATATACTGAATAGGCAAAAGATGAAAGGTTTTCCACCAAAAATTGGTACAAGACAAGGTTGCCAACTTTCTCCACTCCATTTCAATACAGCGCTGGAAATTCTAGCCAATGCAATCAGAAGTATCATGAAATAAAAGTCATTTAAAAAGGGAAAGAAGGGTTGAAATTATCTCATTTACAGATGACATTATTCTATATATAGAAAACCTAAATGAATCCACAAAAGAACTTCTTCAAGTAATAAATGAATACAGTAAAGTGGCAGGACAAAAAATCAACTTTAAAAATCTATAGAATTTTTATATACACAAAAAGAAAAAGCAGATAGAGGTAGAACTGAAGAAAGTAATCCCATTTTTTTAAAAAAGTGATTCTATTTAACTTAGCCACAAATTATAAGATACCTAGGAATAAATCTAACCAAGGAAGTCAGAACCCCTACAGAGAAACATGAAATTAAAAAAAAAATAGAAAAGGACACCAGAAAGTAGGACAGCCCATGTTCCTAGATTGTCAGAATAAATATAATAAAATGGCGATTCTACACAAATTAATCTACATATTTAATGCAATTCCTAAAAATTACTGGAGACATTCTTCACAGATCTAAAAAAAAAACAAAATCATGCAATTTGTCTGGAATCATAAAAGACCCTGTATTTCCAAAGTAATCCTGAAAAAGAAGAGTAGAGTTGGCAGCATATCACACCCTGAATCTAAAATGTTTTACAAAACTCTGATAATCAAAACAGCATAGTATTGACTGAAAAACAGACCTGTGGACCAATGAAGTAGAATAGAGACCCAAGAAATAACCCCCCAAAAATACAGCCAATTAATCTTTGACAAATGTTACCTCTCAATCCAGTGCAATACAGAAATTTGTGTATATAGAAATTCTATAGATTTTTAGCAAGTAGTGATAGAAAACCTGGATATCCATCTGCAGAGAGATGAATCTGAACCTCTAACAATTAAAAAAAATACTCAAAGTGGGTCAAAGATCTAAACCTAAAGCCTCAAACTATACTCAAAGTGGATCAAAGATCTAAACCCAAAGCCTCAAACTATAAAACTATTGGTGGAAAACACTGGGGGAAATCCGGAAGACATTGTGGTAGGCAAAGACTTTTTAAATAAAACCTGCAAAGCACAGGTAATAATCCCCAAAATAGGTGGGATTACATCACATTAAGAAATTTTTGAACAGTCCAAGACATGGTAATTAGTATGAATCTACAACCCTCAGAATAGGAGAATATTTTGGTAAACTATACCTCATATAAGGGACTGGTAACCAGAACATACAGGGAACTCAGGTGACTTATCTGAAAATAAAGATCAACCCAATTAAAAAAATGGGAAAATAAGCTGAGTAACAACTCTGTAAAGAAGACATATGAACAGCTAAAAAGCATATGTAAAAATGTTCAACATCCTTCATTATAAGGGAGATCCAGATCAAAACTACAATGAGATATCACCTAACCCCAATCAGAATGGCAAAGATAAAAAAAAAAGAAATGATTAGGGCTGATGGGGCTGTGGTGAAAGGAGAACTCTCCTACACTCTTGGTGTGAATGTACATTGGTCCAGCTATTGTGAAGAACAATATGGAGGTTCCTCAAAAACCTTGAAATAGAACTACCATATGATTAGGCAATTCTACTCTTGAATAGTCACCCAATGGATAGGACAACACTCAGTAGGAAAAGTGCTATATTTACTGTGTCATTATATACAATTGCTAAAACATGGAACCAACCCAAATTTCCACAAACAGGTAAGTGGACTGAAAAAGTATGCCACGTATACTCTGTGGAATACTACTCAACCATGTAAAAACAACAAGATCCTGGAATATGATAGAAAATTAAGAAATATGGAAGATTTACTGCTGAGTAAAGCAAGTCAGGCTATGAAAGACAGACTTTATATGTCTGCATGTAACATATACTGACTGTCCACACTCTATTGTGGAAAATGAAAGACTAGAGGACACGGAAGCATTGAGTATGGTTCCATCTGCAACACCCTGGCCAGTCAGGAAAACTGAGACAGGACCTTTCACTAGCCCCAGCCTTGGCCCTAGCTCCAGCTCTGGCACCAGCCAAGCTCTCCCAACCTCAGAGCTCCCCCTGCCAGAAAAGTAAGCCCCCAACTCTCCAGCAGAATCCAGTTAAATCTGTAGCTTCCTGGTCAGTCAGGGAGCTGAGGCAGAGCCATTCACTGGTCCCAGCACCAGTTCCAGCCTTGGTTGCAACCCAGCACTCCCAACCTCAGAACCCTCCCCTGCTAGAAAGTGGAGCCCCAGCTCTCCAGCAGAGCCCAGTTCCAACTGTAACTCCCCCCAGCAAGAAAGGAAAACTGAGGCAGGGCCTTAACTGAACCCAGCCCCAGCTCCAGCTCCAGCCCAGCTCTCTCAACCTTAGAGCCCCACCCCTTCCAGAGATAGGCTGTTTTTTCTCCCCTCTTCTTTCTTTTGTAAATTTCCTACTTCTCTTCAACCCTTAGGGCAGCTTCCAGTAATCCAGCTGAACCCAGTTCCATCTGCAGCATCCTGGCCAGTCAGGGAAATTGAGGCAGGGTCTTTCACTTGCCCCAGCCCTAGCTCCAGTTCCAGCACCAACCCATCTCTCCCAATCTCAGAGCTCCTGGCTGCCAGAAATGGCTGCCCCTAGCTCTCCAGCAGAGCCCAGTTCCATCTGCAGCCCCCTGACAAAGTCATGTGCCATGCTCTCGGGCCTTTTTCTTTTTTCTCTTTCATACACCTTTTTCTTCATTCTTATATTGTCCTCTTCTCAATCTCCACCCACTCAGAGGGACTAGACAGGTCTAGAATCATAGTTCACAAATACCCTTGTATTGTAAATCTCGCTGAGATCCTCCCTTTTACTGAACCACCTCCAAAAAAGGAGAAACTGCTCTTCAGATGCCTGAATAGAAGACTCCTCCTTTGGGGACCACATTGCTTAAACACAGCCAAAGAGAGACTTCAGCACACATCAATCCATAGCACAAGGGAAGCAAACTTATTCCCAGTGGCAGAAACTTTCTTCAGGAAGGTATCAATAAGTGAATAGATCATCCAATGGCTAGAAGTAAAAGAAGAGCCTCAGGTTCAAAGAAACCAGGAAATATGTCTCCATCAAAACAACACAATAACTCCCCTCCATCTCTTGAAAAATCAGAAGTTATTAAGAAATATGGAAGATTTACTGCTGAGTAAAGCAAGTCAGGCTATGAAAGACAGACTTTATATGTCTGCATGTAACATATACTGACTGTCCACACTCTATTGTGGAAAATGAAAGACTAGAGGACACGGAAGCATTGAGTATGGTTCCATCTGCAACACCCTGGCCAGTCAGGAAAACTGAGACAGGACCTTTCACTAGCCCCAGCCTTGGCCCTAGCTCCAGCTCTGGCACCAGCCAAGCTCTCCCAACCTCAGAGCTCCCCCTGCCAGAAAAGTAAGCCCCCAACTCTCCAGCAGAATCCAGTTAAATCTGTAGCTTCCTGGTCAGTCAGGGAGCTGAGGCAGAGCCATTCACTGGTCCCAGCACCAGTTCCAGCCTTGGTTGCAACCCAGCACTCCCAACCTCAGAACCCTCCCCTGCTAGAAAGTGGAGCCCCAGCTCTCCAGCAGAGCCCAGTTCCAACTGTAACTCCCCCCAGCAAGAAAGGAAAACTGAGGCAGGGCCTTAACTGAACCCAGCCCCAGCTCCAGCTCCAGCCCAGCTCTCTCAACCTTAGAGCCCCACCCCTTCCAGAGATAGGCTGTTTTTTCTCCCCTCTTCTTTCTTTTGTAAATTTCCTACTTCTCTTCAACCCTTAGGGCAGCTTCCAGTAATCCAGCTGAACCCAGTTCCATCTGCAGCATCCTGGCCAGTCAGGGAAATTGAGGCAGGGCCTTTCACTGACCCTGTCCCCAGCTTCAGCTCCAGCCCCAGCCCAGGTCTCCAAACCCTAGAGCTTACCACCTTGGCAGAAAGGGCAACCTCCAGCTCTCCGGCAGAGCCCAGTTCCATCTGCAGAGCACTGGCGAATAGCACACTAGCACAGCATGTAACTTTTTTGTTTCTCTTTCTACTTTTTTCCACCCTCTTATATGTGATCTTCTCCTAATTCTAAATCCACACTAAGGGACTAAACAGGTCTAGAATCATAGTTCTCAAATACTGTTATATTGTGAGACTACCTGGGATCCTCCTCTTACTGATCAACATGCAGAAAAAAAGAGAAACTGCTCTTCAGACACCTGAAATAGAAGTCTCCTCCTGTGGGGACCACATTGCTAAACTCAGCAGAAGAAAGACTTTGGCACACATCAATCTACAGCAAAAGGGAAGCAAACTTGTCCCTAGTGGCAGAAACATTTTCAAAAAAATTACCCAAAAGTTTGTACATCACTCAATGGCTTGAAGTAGAAGAAGAGCCTCAGGTTTGAAAAAAAAATAAAAAAAAATACAGGAAATATGTCTTCATCAAAAAAACACAATAACTCCTCTCCATGTCTTGAAAAAACAGAAGTTACCTTAATGTCAGAGAAAGAATTGAGAACATTCATAGTGACAAAACTCTATGAATTGGAACAAAAAAAAGAGACAATGAACTCTAGGAGATTAGGAAGTCATTCCATGATCTCAAAAAAGAAATGAACACTAAAGAAAGAATCAGATGGAACTAATACAGGAAATAAAAAACTTTCTCAAAAGTATTAAAAGCCAATTAAACCATTATGAAGATTGAATCTCTGACATAGACGATAAAACATCTGAACTAGAAAAAAAAACTCCAAAAATATAGAGAAAATAACACAAAAAATGAGGATAATATACAAGAAATACTAGATTCCATTAAATGTCCAAACATCCGAATAATTGATATCCCAGAAAGTGAAGAAAATAAAAGGGCATGGAAAAAATCTATTCCATAAAAGCATGGAAGAAAACTTTCAAAGTCTAAAGAACCACTCAATTACCCAAAGTCAATAAATACAAAGGACCCTGATTAGAAGCAACAAAGAAGATTCTCCCCAAGGCACATCTTAGTTAGATTGGCCAAATTTACAGATAAAGATAAGATACTAGAATTGGCAGAAAATGACAAGTGACTTACAAAGGTCACTCCATTAGGCTCTCACAGGAAATGTTAATGAATTCAATGCAAGCAAGGAAAGAATGGGAATACATATTGAAAGTGTTAAGAGAGAAACTATTTCAAACAAGATTATTATATCCATCAAGATAATCCTTTGTATGGGGGAAAAAAAAGATTAAAGTCTTCTCAGACACAAATCCTAAAAGAATTTGCCAACATCAGACCAGCTCTTCAAGAAACTCTGAAGAGAGTTGTGTTCCAGGAAAACTAAATAATGAATAACTAAAAATAAGGGGAATAAAAGACAACCAAGATGACAATGGCCAATTATAGATAGGGACAAGTCAATAACATTGAATGTTAATAAAGTAAATTCTCCAATCAAGAGATAATGACTGACTGATTATAAAACCAGAAACCCTCTATCTGTTGCATACAAGAAACACATCTCATGGATAAAGACATATGTAGACTAAAAGCAAAGGGCTGGAAAAAGGTATTCCATGCAAATGGGAACCAAAATGAGCTGGAATTGTGATACGAATTTCTGACAAAAAAGACTTTAAAACAAACAAACAAAAAAAAAAACATTAAAAGAGATAAAGAAGGACACTAAAGTACTAAAAGATCTAAACCATCAAAAAGATATAATACTTATTAATATCTATACACGTAACTCAGGAGCACCCAAATACATGAAGAAAAGACTGTTAGATCTAAAAGGAGAGACAGACTACAATCCAGTAATTGTTGGAGATCTCAACACCATACTATCTCCTCTGGGAAGATGATCTAGACAAAATATAAGTAAAGAGATAAAGGATCTAAATGATACCATAAATTAAATGGACTTAACAGAAATCTATAGAACCTTTCACCCAAAAACTATGAGATACAAGTTTTCCTCACCCCCACCTGGATTATTTTCAAAGATTGACCACTTGATATGGCACAAAGAAAGCCTCTACAGATTCAAAGGCATAGAAACTATATCCAGCATCATCTCTGACCATGATGGAATTAGAGTTGAGTTTAATTTCAAGAGAAATCCTCAAAAAATACTCAAATACATGGAAACTAAATAACCTACTCCTGAATGACTCCACAACTTCTGAAGAAATAAAGACTAAAATCAAAAGGTGCATGGAAGCCAATGACAATGAATACATGAGTTTTCATAATCTTTAGGACAATGTTAAAGCAGTCATAAGAGGGAAGTTCGTAGCAATTAGTGATCATAAGAGGAACATGGAAAGAAAGCAAAGGAATCACCTAACATCACGCCTCACAGAATTGGAAAAGCAACAGCAAAAAGATCAAAAAAACTCTAGGAGAAAGGAAATAATAAAGATACAAGCAGAAATACATGAAATAGAAAATAAACTATACAGAAAATAAATGAAAGTAAAAGCTGGTTCTTTGAAAATATAAACAAAATTGATAGAACACTAACAAGACTTATTAAGAAGAAGAAATAAAGGAACCAGATGAACCAGACCTGCAATGAAGCAGGCAAGATAACACAGACATAATAGAAATACAAAATATTATTTGAGGATACTATGAACAGGATGACAGGAAACAAGATAATCTGGAGGAGATGGACAAATCCCTGCACAGGTATAATCTACCTAGATTGAGCCAGGAGGAAATAGAAAGTCTGAATAGGTCCATAACAAGCCAGGAGATCAAATCAGCTATAAATAATTAACGTAATTTTAGAAACAATTTTTCGCTTGTTTGAAAGACCTGCAATACAAATATAATTAAGCAATGTGAACACAATTTCAAAATCTAAAATACAGTGGGAACCAGCAGTTAGCGTAATGGCTATGTCGCTGGACTCCCACGTAGTCGACCGCGGTTCGCGTCCCGGACCCGGTGGCTTAAAACTCACGCCGGGCGCGTGTGCGTGCGTGCCCATGATCCCGAGAGGAGAATGGAGGAGAAGGGATTGCGGCGTGACCATCCCCCCTGGGGGGTGATTTCTCGCTTTCTGTCTCTATGTCTCTCTCTGTCTGTCAGAAATGCAAGGTTTGTTCAACATACGCAAAACAATAATGTAATACACCATATTAATAGGAAGAAAGATAAAAACCATATGGTCATATCAATTGATGCAGGAAAAGCATTTGATAAGATACAACATCCCTTCTTCATCAAGACTCTCAGCAAACTCGGCGTTGACGTGTCATTTCTCAACACAATAAAAGCTATCTATAAAAAAAACATAGTGAACACCATCCTCAATGGAGAAAAGCTGAAAGCTTTTCCACTAAAAACGGGTACAAGACAAGGATTCCCACTTTCTCCACTTCTCTTTAATATAGTACTGGAAATCCTAGCCAATGCAATCATAAAAGAAGAAAAAATAAAAGGCATCAAGATAGGAAAAAAGAGGTGAAACTCTCTCTATTCGCAGATGACAAGATTGTATACATAGAAGACCCAATGGTCTCCATGAAAAAATTTCTGGAAGTAATACATGAATACAGTAAAGTTCCAGGATACAAAATTAATATCCAAAAATCAATAGCATTTCTATATATGAACAACAGGCAGACTGAGATAGAACTGAAAAAAGTTGTTTCATTTACCATTGCCACAAAAAGCATAAGATAATTAGGGATAAATTTAACAAAAGAAGTTCAAGACCTCTACAAGGAAAACTATAAAAAGATAAAAAATAAGATTGAAAATGACACAAAAAAGTGGAAGGACATCCTATGTTCCTGGATTGGAAGAATTAATATAATAAAAATGGCAATTCTACCCAAAATAATCTACATATTTAATGCAATACCAATCAAAGTACCAGACACATTCTTCACAGGTCTAGGAAAGACAATCATTAAGTTTGTCTGGAATCATAAGAGACCCCTATTGCCAAAGCAATTCTGCACAAAAAGAGTGGAGTGGGTGGCATCTCATTCCCTGACCCAAAAATATACTACAAAGTTGTGGTAATCAAAACAGCATAATACTGGGACCAGCAGTTAGCGTAATGGCTATGTCACTGGACTCCCATGTAGTCGACCGCGGTTTGCATCCCAGACCCGGTGACTTAAAACTCATGCTGGGCACGTGTGTGTGCATGCTCAAGATCCCGAGAGGAGAATGGAAGAGAAGGGATTGTGGCGTGACCATCCCCCCGGGGGGTGATTTCTCACTTTCTGTCTCTATGTCTCTCTGTCTTTCTGGTGAGCACATGTGCCCTATAGCAAAAAACCTCTCAAAAAAAAAAAAAGTTACAGGA
>NW_006160202.1:629795-639003 GCF_000334495.1 Tupaia belangeri chinensis
CCCTCAGAATGGGAAAATATTTTTGTAAACTATGCATCAGATAAGGGACTGATAACCAGAATTCACAAGGATCTCAAGCAGCTGTTCTGGAAAAAGACAATCAATCCTATTAACAGGTGGGAGAATGAGTTGAAAAAACCACTCTAAAGATGACATAAGAATAGCTAAAAGGCATATGAAAAAATGCTCAATATCCCTCATTGTAAGAGAAATGCTGATCAAAACAACGAGATATCACCTAACCCCAGTCAGATGACTAAGATTAAAAAAATAGAAAATGATAAGTGCTGGCAGAAGTGTGGTAAAAGGCGAACTCTCTTACACTGCTGGTGGGAATGTAAATTGGTCCAACCATTGTGGAGAACAATTTGGAGGTTTCTGAAAAATCTACAAATAGAACTACGATATGATCCAGCAATCTCACTCATTGGTATCTACCCAAAGGACAGAAGAATACTTAATTGGAAAAGTGCTTGCACATCAATGTTTATTGCAGCACTCAATTGCTAAGACATGGAAATAACCCAAATGCCCACAAACAGATGAATGGATAGAAAAACTGTGGCACATATATTGAATGGAATACTATTCAGTCATAAAAAAAAACCCTGGCTTTTGACATGAAATGGACAAATATGGAAAACTTACTACTGAGTGAAGCAAGCCAGGCTATGAAGGAGAGGCATTGTATGTCCCCACTTAATATATACCGAGTGTCCGCACTCTATGACTGAAGCTAATTGACTAAAGTATATATAAACAGAGTATATAGATGTAAATACCAGATATAGTGTGTGTAAAAGAGGACGGTCTGAGGAAAGACATATGGGGGAGGGACAGGGAGGCAAAACAATGGCACAAAGAGATGTGGTATTATCTGTTGAAGATATTTTGTAGTTTTATCAACTGTACTAGGGAGTAATGTTCGCCTGTTGAAATATCTATTTTGTAAGACAAATAATAATGTGATTGAAGGGATGGAAGAAAATGAAATTAAATAAAATGAAATAAATAAATAAATAAGTAAAAGACAAAAAAGTCTATAGCATTTTGACATACAAACAACAAGCAAATATGGAGAGCTGAACAGAATAATTCCATTTATCATAGCCTCAAAAATTATAAAATATCTAGAAATAAATCTAACCGAGGAAGTCAAAGACTTCTCTGCAAGAAAAAATATGAAAATATTTTAAAAGTTATAGAAAAGGACTCAAAAAGTGGAAGGACATTCAATGTTTCTGCATTGGGAGAATTATAACCAGAATAAATTTATACCCAAAATAACCTACATATTTAATGCAATCCCTATCAAAATACCAGAGACATTCTTCAGAAATTTAGAAAACAATAGAATTTGTCTGGAATCATAAAGATCCAGTATTGTCAAAGCCATCCTGTACAAGAAGAGTGGAAGAGGAGGCATCTCATCCCTGACCTCAAAATATATTACAAAGCTGGATAATCAAAACAATATGGTATTGCGGTTCAGGTCCCGGACCTGGTGGCTTAAAACTCATGCCGGGCGCGTGTGCGTGCGTGCCCAAGATCCCGAGAGGAGAATGGAGGAGAAGGGATTGCGGCATGACCATCCCCCCTGGGGGGTGATTTCTCGCTTTCTGTCTCTATGTCTCTCTCTGTCTGTCTGGCGAGCGCACGCGCCCTACAGTGAAAAATCTCTCAAAAAAAAAAAAAAAAAGAAAGAAAGAAAAAGAAAAAAAATCAAGAAAAAAAAAAAACCAAACAATATGGTATTGGCCCCCAAACAGCCAGATAGACCAATGTAACAGAACTGAGACCTCTGATGTAAACCCCAAAACATACAGCCAACTAATTTTTACATAGCTTATCAGTCAATCCAGTGGAAATTGAAAACATCTTTAGGAAATGGTGCAGGAAAATGGGATATCCACCTGCAGAAAGATAAATCTGAACTCCCACCTCTCACCACTAACAAAAATCAATTTAAAGTGGTTAAAGATCTAAAACTAAGACCTCAAACTATAAAACTACTGGTGAAAAGCATTGGGGAAACTCTGGGAGACATTGAGGTTGGCAAAGACTTCTAAGTAAGAACACCAAAGCACAGGCAATAATACAAAACTAGACAAGTGGGATTATATCAGATTAAAAATTTCTGCACATCCAAAGACACAGTAATTAGTGTGAATTAGCAACCCTCAGAATAGGAGATTATTTTTATAAACTATGTCTCAAATGAGGAAGTGATAATTCAACACAAAGGAAACTTAAGAGGCTTAAGAAGTTCCCCCCCCAAACAAAAAACAGTTAAAATACTGGAAAATGAGTTGAGTGAACAACTCTTTAGGGAAGACATAAGAACAGACAAAAGGCATATGAAAAAATATTCAACATCCCTCATCATAAGAGAGATGCAGGTCAAAACCATAATGAGATACCACCTAACTTCAATCAGAGAGGCCAAGATTTGAAAAAAAAAAAAAAAAAAGATAAGTGCCAGTGGGGATTTGGTGAAAGGGGAACTCTCCTACCCTGCTGGTGGGAATATAAATTGGTTCAGCCAGTGTGGAGAACAATATGAATGTTCCTCTATGACCTACCACGTGATTCATAAATTCTACTCCTGAGTATCTACCCAAAGGATAAAAGAATGCTCAGTTGGAAAAGTTCTTGTACATCTATGTTTATTACAACATCATTCACAATTGCTAAGACATAGAGCCAACCCACATATACACAAACATATAAATGAATTGAAAAAGTGTGGCACATATACTATATGAAATACTATTCAGCCATTAAAAACAAGACCCTAGCATTTGATAGAAAGTGAACAAATATAGATTTACTGCTGAATAAAATAGGCCAGGCTATTAAAGAGAAACATTGTATGTCTGCATTTAACATGCACTGACTATCCCCACTCTGTGGTGGAAACTGAAAGATTAGAGGACACAGAAGCATTGAAAATATTTATGGAAACTGTAGGCATTGTGTGAAGTGGGTAGGAGAAGGGGGAGAGTATAAAAAAAGAAATCAAGCAGAAAAATAGAGTCACAAGTCATTTTTGGGATGTGAAATGGATTATTATCTGTTCATGAAAATGTGTTACGTATCCTCAACTAGACTGGTGTAAAGTATATTCATGTTGGGTAAATTTAATTTGCAATCTAAGTGGTGTAGAGTGATTAAATGTATAAAAATAATTTTAAAAAATTTTAAAAGAAGTAAAGGTAGTCTTGGGGCCAGCAGGTGGCACGGTGGTTAAGGACACTAGACCCCCACATGACCAAACATGGTTCAAGTTCCAGACCTGGCAACTTGCTTTCTCACTTTCCCTCTTTCTCCCTCTCCTCTCTCTCTGTCCCTCTCTGGTAAAATGATAATAAATAAATATAGTTAAACAAAAAATAATTCTTTTTTTAAAAAATTACACAGTCTTCATGATATGATCAAAGTCTCTTTTTATAATTCCTTTTCTTTTTTATTTTTTAAGGATTTTGCCATAGGGTGTGTTTGCTCACTGGAAAGAGACAGAGAGTGACAGTGAGAAGGAAATTGAGAAATCATTACCAGGAGGGATGCCCATGATGCAATCCCTTCTCCTCCTGGGATCCTGGGCATACACATACATGTGCCCAGCATGATTTTCAAGATGCAGGTTTGGGACTCAAACCATATTGATTATGTGGGATTCTAGTGATTTAACCACTATGCTACCTGCTGTTCCCAGAATTCCTTTCATATCAATTTTTGCACTTACTATAATACATTATATTGTAATTATCTGGTACATATCTGTTTCCTTCTTTATATGATAAATTATTTGAAAAGTGAAAAATTGAGATTTGACATTATAAACATTTGTATTTTCTGATATCTTATATTAGAGACTAAGAATTGTCATATAAATGGCACCATTCAATATATGTCCTTCTGTAATTGATTTATTACCCTTAGCATAATATCTTCCAGGTTCATCCATGTTCTCATATTCATTGCAGAATGCCTCATACAAAGTTGGTGATCAACACTAATATTAAATGGAATACATTAATAAGTTCTAGGAGGGATGAGGTTAATGTGAATACAGGACTGCCTCCCTGATATTGATTATACCAAGGTGATAGCCAGTGTGAAGGATAGATCATCAATATAGATTCCTAGATGGTACCTGTATTTGATGCTGATGAAAAAAACAAACAATAAGAGACCAGCAGATTCCATAGTGCTTACATTGCTAGACACCCACATAGTTGACTATGGTTTGAGTCCAGGACCTGATGGCTTAAAACTCACACTGGGTGTGTGTGGATTTTGTGTGCCGAAAATCCCAAGAGAAGAATGAAGGATGAGGTATTGCTGTGTGGCCATCCCACCAGGAGGTAATCTCTTGCTTTCCATTTGTCTCTTGGGTGAGTGCAAACACCCTATGGCAAAAATACTCCTTAAAAAAATACTGATACAGGATACAAGTGCCGTCATGTGTTAATAACATTCCTGAAAAATCAGTAGGTGAACAAAACAAGAGGAAATAGGCCTCAAAGAAAAGAATATTTTATATGAAAGAAAAAAAGTAACTGTCTAGACACAAAATTTTTAAAAACATGTATTAATGTAAGGTTTGAGCCTGACTCCTCCCCACCCTAAACTGTGAGAAAATGAGAAACTTTTAGAAATAGTAAGAAAAACGGTCTTTGAGAGAAAAATTGAATATCAATTAATGCATAGGAAAATCATGCAGAAGTGCTGAAGGGAAGATTTTTTTCACAATATTGCTAGGTTCTAAGGAATTGTATTGGTGAGGAAATGATTCAGAGAGAAACATCTCAGTACAAAAATAAGAATGATAGTGTGTGATAGGAAAGGTAAAATGATCTAAGGTTAAAATAAAAATTGGGCTGACAGGTGGTGTGGGGGTTAGGGAGCTGGACTTCAGAGTCGACCACAGTTTGAGTCCTGAACCTGGTGACTTGCTTTCTCAGTTTCCCTTTCTCTGTGTATGTGTATTTCTTTCTGGTCAAGTCAAACAATAATAATAACAAATGGAATTAAATAAATTTTTTTTTTTAAATTAACATGGTATGTTGCTTCATTCCATATTTCTCCTTATAAAACTTCCACAGACAAAACACACTTATCTTTCTTTTTTTTGGAGAGGTTTTTGCTATAGGGCATGTGTGCTCACCAGAAAGATAGAGACAGAAAGTGAAAATAACCATGCCACAATCCCTTCTTCTCCATTCTCCTCTCGGAACCTTGGGTACACACGCACACATGCCCAGTGTGAGTTTAAGCCACCAGGTCCAAGATTCGAACCACAGTCGACTATGTATGCGAGTCCAGCCACATAGCCATTATACCAGCTGCTGGTTCCCAAAAAACACTTATCTACCATGCAAATATGTACATTTTCGTTTTAGGGGAAAAAGGAGGATCCTTCTTTCAGAGATGTACTAACATTTGGGATTAATTATAGTGTAAATAAAAGCTATTTACTCATGCAAGGGATTGACTTGCAGGATATGAAAAATTTAAGAATTACAAGAGGAACATACATTTTCTTCTTGCTTTACATAATAGTCTTTTGGAAAGCAGTGTGTAATTATTTGGATGCCAAATTGTCATTGCTGTCCACAACACGAATTTATTATTTATATAAAGCAACTCTTGTACTTCATTTTGTAAAATAAAAAAGGGCATTCTTGTATTAGATGTTTTCTCAAATAATAAAAAGAAAATGAAATAATTTTCCCCTCACATATGTTTGACAACAAGTAAAGTTAATTTTATCATGAGAAATATTGTCAAATGATTACAAAGAGCACATAAATGGTAAGATTAAGTCAAACACTGGTTACTAGAATTTATGTTGACATATTAATATGTTTATTCCAAAATGGCAGTTAATTGGAAGTTTTCTTAAAAAGATGATCTTTGGGGCCAGTAAGTGATGTGGTTGGTGGTTAAGGTGTTGGAGCCCACATGGCAGACTCCGTAGTTCTAGTCCTGGACTTGGCTTGAAAAACACAACAGACGTGTTTGTGTGCATGTACAAAATTCCGAGAACAATGGAGAAGGGATTGCGGCCTGACCATTCCTGAAAGGATGATTTCCCTTTTCCTCTCTTTCTGTCTCTCCACAGTGAAGGAAAAGTCCAAAAACCAAAAAGGTAATCTTTGAAATATTATAGCTATGGAAACTGGTGTTACAAATATCTTACCCAAATTTAATTTGATTTCATCTTTTTTAAAGGTTTTTACATAGGGCACATATACTCACTTACCAGAGAGAAAAATAATTAGGAAACGTAAGAAATTAGCTCCTAGTGGGGACATCCATGCCACAATCCCTTCTCCATTTTCCATGGAATTTTGGGAGCATGCGTGCGTGCATGCGCGCACACACACACACACACACACACACACACACACGGCATAATTTTTAAGCCTCTGGATCTGGGAATAGAACCACAGTCAGCCATGTAGAAATCCAACACTCCAACAGTCACACCACTTGCTAACTTGCCCTGCACTTTAAGTTTTATTAGGGTATAGTCACAAAAAACTGTAAGTGTCCAATATGTACAATTTAATGAGCTTTGACATATACACATATCTGTGATGCCATGACTGCAATCAAGGTAATAGATATATCCATCACCTCCAAAAGGTTTCTTGCATTGTTTTATTTTGCTTTGTTTTTTGGTAAGAATAATTAAAATGAAATATACCCTTTTGACAAATTTTGAAGTTCACAATGCCATATTATAAACTATAGGCACTGTGTTACACAGTGGATCTGTAGTATTCCCATGCCTGGCAAAACTATTTTATTCTCTCCATAAGATTGACTATTATAGAGCCTCATATAATTAGAATTATAAAGTATTTATCATTATGTGACTGGCTTATTTCACTTAGTATAATGTCCCACAGGTTCCACAATGTTGTTCAAAATGAAAGTAATTAATTAATTAATTAATTAATTTTATTTATTTTTATTTTTATGTCTTTTGTGCATTCAATCATATTATTTAGCTTACAAAGTGAATATTTAAGCATGTGTACATTTCTCATCAGTCCATTTCACCATTCTAGAAAGTTATTTTGTATAGATAACAATCCATTTCTTTGTCCCATAAATGCCTTGCCTCTCTATTTTTCTCCTAAATGTCCTTCCTCAGACACTACTCCTTCACTCGCCCTCTTTGCACATTGTACCTGGTAGTCATAACCATTTACTTAGTTTCTACAATCTTTAGTCATTCAGTTTCAGCCACAGAGTACAGACAGTATACAGTAAGTAGATACATAAAATGTCTGTGTTCATCACCAGGCTTGCTTCACTAAGCAGTAAATCTTCCATATTCATCCACTATCTGTCAAAAGCTGGGGTCTTGTTTTTTATGGCAGAGTAGTATTCCATAGAATATATGTGCCACAGTTTCTCAATCCAATCATGTGTTCAGGGGCATTTGGGTTGGTTCCATGTCTTAGCAATTGTTAATAATGCCACAATAAACATGAATGTGCAAGCATTTTTCTGATTAACAATTCTTCTGTCCTTAGGGTATATCTACCAAAAAGTGGGATTGCTGGATCATATGGTAGTTCTATTTGTAGGTCTTTGAGGAATCTCTAAATTGTTCTCCAGAGTGGCTGGACCAATTTACATACCCACCAGCAGTGTAGGAGGCTTCCATTTTCACCACATCCCCACCAGCACTTACCATTCTTTTTAATCAAAGACATTATGACTGGGGTTAGGTGGTATCTCATTGTGGTTTTGATCTCCATCTCCCTTACAATGAGGGATGATGAGCATTTTTTCATATGCCTTTTGGCTATTTGTATGTCTTCCTAAGAGTGTTTTTTTTTTTAACTAATTCTTCCATCTTTTAATAAGGTTGGCCATCTTTTATCAGGACAGCTCTTTGAGTTCCTTGTGTATTCTGGTTATCAGTCCCTTATCTGACGCATATCTTACAAAGATATTTTCCCATTCTGAGGGTCATGATTAACACTAATTACTATGTCTTTTGCTTTGCAAACTTCTTAATCTGATGTCATTCCACTTGTCTATTTTGGGGATTATTAACTACACTTTGGAGGTCTTATTTAAGAAGTCTTTGCCTACCCCAATTTCTCCCAGAGTTTCCCCAGTGTTTTTCAGCAGCAGTTTGATACTTTGAGGTCCTAGGTTTAGATCTTTGATCCACTTCGAATTGATTTTTGTCAAAAGTGAGAGGTAGGGGCTCAGATTCATCATTCTACAGGTGGATATCCAGTTTTTCCTGCACCATTTGCTAAAGAGATTTTTCTTTCCTTACTGGATTGACTAGCACCTTTTGTCCAAAATCATTTGGCTGTATGCCTGGGAATTTATTTCTGGGGACTCTACTCTGTCCCGTTGGTCCACATGTCTATTTCTATGCCAATACCACACTGCTTTGATTACCACAGCTTTTTAGTATATTTTGGGGGTCAAGGAGTGAGATGCCATCCACTCCACTCTTCTTGTACAGGATAGCTTTGGAAATACAAGACCTTTTATGATTCCAGACAAAGGTCCAGAATAAGGTCTATGGCAATTTGAATGAGATTATGATAAATATGTAGATTAATTTTGGCAAAATTGCAATTTTCATTATATTAATTCTCCCAATCCAGGAACATGGAATGTACTTTCACATTTTTGTGTCATTTTCTATTTCCTTTTTTAGTTTCTCATAGTTTTTTTTTTAAGGTCTTTACCTTCTTTCCTTAGGTTTATTCTTATGTATCTTATACCTTTTGTGGATATGAAATTCCTTTTTTCAGTTCTATCTCAATCCACATGTAGTTCACATATAGAAATATAGATTTCTGTATGTTAATATTTTATCCTGTAAAATTACTGTATTCATATATTACCATTGGGTCTTCTTGTAGAGGGTCATCTACAAATAGAGAGAGTTTCACCTCTTCTTTTCCTGTTTAAGTGCCTTTTATTTTATTCTTTTTTCTGATTGCATGGCAAAGACTTCCAGTACTATATTGAAAAAAAAGTGGAGAAAGTGGGCATCCTTGTCTTGTACTAGTTTTAATGGGAAAGCTTTCAGCTTTTCTCCATTCAGGATGATGTTCACTATGGGGGTGAGAAAAAAAGTGTATCTTGTGGTTTTTGGATAGAAAGTTCTATAGATGTCTGCTAAGTCCATTTGAATTATGGTATTATTTAGATT
>NW_006160202.1:639096-648005 GCF_000334495.1 Tupaia belangeri chinensis
CCCAGGGGGGATGGTCACGCCGCAATCCCTTCTCCTCCATTCTCCTCTTGGGATCTTGGGCACGCACGCACACGCACCCGGCGTGAGTTTTAAGCCACCGGGTCCAGGACACGAACTGCGGTCGACTACGTGGGAGTCCAGCGACATAGCCATTATGCTAACTGCTGGTTCCCTAGATTCTTTATCTCTTTACCTATTTTTTGTCTAGATGATCTGTCCAGAGGAGATAGAGAGTTACTGAGGTCTCCAACAATTAGTGTGTTGCAATCTATCTCCCTTATTACATCTATCAGTCTTTCCTTCATGTATTTGGGTTCTCCTGTGTTAGGTGCATTGATATTTATAAGCATTCTATCTTCTTGATTGATTGATCCTTTTGTTACAATATAGTACCATTCTTTGTTCCTTTGAACAGTTTTTGTTTTAAAGCCTATTTTGTTAGAAATTAGTATTGTGACTCCAGCTCTTTCATGGTTTCCATTTGCATGGAAAAACTTTTTCCAACACTTCACTTTCAGTCTATGTGTGTCTTTATCCATGAGGTGGGTTTCCTGTAGGTAACAAATAGAGGGGTTTTTATTTTTCCATTCTGCCAGTCTGTGTCTCTTGATTGGAGAATTTAATTAATTGATATTCAATGTCTCCAGACCTGTTCTGACATTTAAATTAGCCATTGTCTTATTTGTCTTTTATTCCCTTATTTCTGACTGTTAATTCTTTAGTTTTCCTGGAATGGTACTTTCTTCAGGATTTCTCGATGAGCTGGTCTGGTGTTGGCAAATTCTTTCCGGTTTTGTTTGTCTGAGAAGATTTTAATCTTTTTTCCCCCCCATAGGAAGGATAATCTTTCAGGATATAATAATCTTAGTTGAAATTGTTTCTCTCTTAACACTTTCAATACATTTTCCCATTGTTTTCTTGCTTGCATTGTTTCCATTGAGAGGCCTGCTGTTAGCCTGATGGAATAACTTTTGTATGTCACATGTCATTTTTCCCTTGCCAGTATCTTGTCTTTTTCTGTGGTCTTTGCCAGTCTGGCTAAGATGTGCCTTGGGGAAGATCTTCTTGGGTTGATTCTATTTGGGGTCCTTCATATTTCTTGGGTCTGGATGTTTGAGTACCTCTTTAGACTTTGGAAATTTTGTCCCAGGATTTCATTGAATAGATTTTTCATGCCTTTATTAGTTTCTTCACCTTCTGGAATACCAATTATTTGGCTGTTAGGCTGTCTAATGTAATTTAGTATTTCTCATATATTATCCTCATTTATTTTTTGTTTGTTTGTTTTGATTTGTTTCTGTCTTTTTGGTGATTTTATCTAGGTCAGAGATTTTATCTTCTATGTCAGAGATTCAATCTTCTGCATGGTCTACTTGACTTTTAGTACTTTTGAGAGAGTTTTTCATTTTCTGTATTACAGACTTCACCTCTAATAGTTCCATCTGATTCTTTCTTAGAGTGTCCATTTTTTCTTTTATATCATGGAAGGACTTCCTAATCTGTAGTTCATTGTCTTTTCTGTTCCTACTCATAGAATTTTGTCACCATGAATGTTCTAAATTTTTTCTCTGACATTTAGGTAACTTCCTCTGTTTTTTCAAGAGATGGAAGGGAGTCACTGTGTTCTTTTGATAGAGATATATTTCCTGTATTACTGCCTGAGGCTCTTCTACTTCTAGCCCTAGGGAGATGTATTCACTTTGGAATACCTTTAGGAGAATGTTTCTTCGACTAGGAGGAAGTGTATTCCCCTTTTTCTGTGGATTCATGTGTGCCAAAGTCTCTCTTCTGCTGTGTTTAGCAATGTGGTCCAAGGATAAGTATTCTATTCATGTGTCTGAAGAACAGTATCTTATTTTTCACTGGTGGATTACTAAACGTGTAGGATCCCAGAGAGTCTTACAATACTAGGGTATTTTAGAACTGTGATTCAGACCTATCTATTCCCTCTGGGATTGTGGAGAAAGATGAAGAGAGGACAATATAAGAGGGAAGAAAGTAAGAAGGAGAGTAAAGAAAAAGCGATTTTGCCAGGGCTCTGGAGATGGAAGTGATGTCTGCTGTAAAGCTGGGGGAAATTCTGTGTGGTAAGAAGTGTGAAATCAACAATTGAAAGAAGAAGAGAAGGGAAAAAAACCCTACCTTCCTGAAAGAAATAGGGGGTTTCTGGGGTTGGGGAAGCCTGTTCTAGAGCTCGGGCAGGGGGGCCCTGCCTCAGTGTCCCTTATGCCAGGGGTTTAGAGATGGAAATGGAGTCTGCTGTAGAGCTGGAGGTGGTCCTTCCTGACAGAGATAGAGGGTCTCTGGGGTTGGGGAAGCAGGAGCTGGAGCGGGAGCTGAGATGACTCTCACAGAACTACTATGAGTACCTTGTTCTCATGTAGAGTAAATTTCCCCTGGCACAAACTTGCTCCTATAGGCTCATAAGGGTGATGATACATGTTTTATAGATTGGAATAATCTAATAAAATATTAAACATATATAATTTTATTATATATATATAAATGTATATATATATATGTGTGTGTGTGTGTTTGTATGAAAGTGTGTGTGTGTGTATATATATATATTTCTAATCTGTACCTAGTTTTTTTCATTAATTTATTTTTGTATGTACATTCAATCACATTGTTTAGCTTATAATGTGAGCATTTCAATATGTAAACATTTTTCCCCAGACCCGTTGATCAAAATATCTTCAGCCGATAACACCACTCCTCCCCATCCTGTCAATGCTCTACCTTTGTATCCCTTCTCCAAATGTCCTTCATTATGACCCACTCCTCCACACACACCTCATCTGACATTCACACCCCTCTCTTGTGTTTGTACAACCATTAGTCAATCAGTTTCAGTCATAGATTGCAGAAATTCGGTATATGTTAAGTGGGGACATACAATGTCTCTCCTTCATAGCCTGGCTTGCCTCACTCAGCAGTAAATCTTCCATATTCTTCCACTTTCTGTCAAAAGCCAGTGTTTTGTTGGTTTTTATGGATGAGTAGTATTCCATAGAGTATATGTGCCACAGTTTTTCAATGCATTCATCTATACAGGGGCATTTGGATTGGTTCCATGTCTTAGCAATCATGAAAAGTGCCACAATAAATATCAATGTGCAAGCACTTTTCCAGTGAAAAATTCTTCTGTTCCTTAGGTAGATACCGAGGAGTGGGATTGCTGGGTCATATGGTAGTTCTATTTGTAGATTTTTGAGGAATCTCCAAATTATTCTCCACAGTGGCTGGACCACTTTAGATTCCCACCAGCAGTGTAAAAGAGTTCCCCTTTCACCACACCCTCACCAACACTTATCGTTTTTTGTTTTTTTAATCTTAGACATTCTGACTGAGGTTAGGTGGTACCTCATTGTTGTTTTGATCTGCATTTCCCTTACGATGAGGGATGTTGAATATTTTTTCATATGCCTTTTGGCTATTGATATGTCATCTTTAGAGAGTGTTTCAACTCCTTCTCCCATCTTTTAATAGGGTTGATCATCTTTTTTCCATGTATCTAGTTTTGTAAGTATATAAAAAGGGGCTTCAGAAAGTTTGTGGAAAGTGGAACTAAAGTACAAGTTTATACTGTTGCAAAAGATTTCAAAATCCAAGCATAGCTTTTCCATAATACACATTTTTTTGAAGAGGTTTTTGCTATAGGGTGCGTGCGCTCTCCAGACAGACAGAGACAGAGAGATAGAAAGTGAGAAATCAACCCCCAGAGGGGATGGTAACGCTGCAATCCCTTCTCCTCCATTCTCCTCTCGGGATCTTGGGCATGCACGCACATGCACCCCGCGTGAGTTTAAGCCACCAGGTCCGGGACTCTAACCATGGGGAGTACAACTCTAACTATGTGGGAGTACAACAACGTAGCCATTATGCTAACTGCTGGTCCCTCCATAATACACATTTTCAATGAAATTTTAAAGACCACTCATATGTAGGCACGCATGTTTATAACATACATCTAGCTTTTCAAAGGATTTATGGATTTTATAGTGATGAATGCCAGATAGAAAGCTGTATACCCAATAGTAAATTGTGTTTGTTTATGGCAAATGTATGCCATGAATACCAGTAAATTGAAGAAAAGCATATTGTTACATTTAAAAACAGAAAAAAATTATTTTAAATATTGCAACATAAATATCAAGTGGAAAAAAGACTTCTAGGTTAAAATAAAACACATTCTCTATCATTATCTGAGTTCTTATATAATCTGTGTTTAATTAGAACTTTCAATATAATAGACATATTTACTATTATAACAGTGATCCAACATCTCAAGAAAACTAACTGAGCAAATGACTATTTTTATATGTGCTTGGCATTGATACGATTCCAGTTCTCATTCATTCTGGAGTTAGTGGCTTTTAGAGAAAAAGTAAATACTCTTGAGGTTTTCTATTACCTATTCAATAGTAATAACCACTTCTACTTTACAATTGTATGGTAGTTTGTGTTCAGTCACCTATTTTTTTTTCCTTAGGGGGCCTTAAACTTTGAGGAAAGTTTAACTAAGTGTGGCTTATTAAGTGCCCTGACCTCAAAATCCTCTTTTATGAGTAATTATTAAAACCATGAGGCACAATAGAGACACCAGTGACTACCTAACAAGACTGTCCTCTCTGGAGAAAACCTTGAAACTCATTACTATGTATACTCTGATGTATCATCTTGCTCTTCAGAGAAAATTGTTTTGAGGCACCTAAACAATTATGTACTCAATGACTTTGTGAAAACATTTATAACCTTTTAATAATATAATTATCCGTAAGCTTTCTAATGAGCCCCTAAGTGACTTATTGATAAAACAAAAACTTTCTTGACAAGAGTCAATTTCCAAGAGACTAATTTTAGTGCCATGAAAACTGCAAAATGATGGTGTTAAGTAGCTGCTGTTTACTCTGTCAAATGAATACACTGTTTCCTGGCATAGATGTTGGTGAATTTGTCTTTAGTATAGATTAACAATTGTTGTAATCTGTAGTCTTGGAGAAAAAATAAATAATGGAGGAAAAACCCAAAGTTATACTGGTTACCTACTCTATACATTTGGAGAAATAATTCAAACTCTAAAATTTCAAATTCATCCGTTTTGTTTAATTTGCCTAGAATAATCTAACAAAATACTCCAAATAGACTTTTTTACTCTTTTAAAAATAATTTATGAAAACAATAGACCCTACTGCTAATTTTTAATATATTATTGTACATACATTAGTTAAGAATACAGCTTTTAGAATCAGATTGTGTGTTTGAACTAATCCACTATTACATATGCAAACTTAAGAAAGCTAAAACAATTATGTGGCTCAACTGTTTATCTATAAAAACTAAAATAAGAATACCTTTTTCATGTGACTTTTGTGGATGTAAAATGAGTTAACATACACAAGACATTTTAAAATCACAGTGTAATAGGCACACAAGAAATGTCAACTCTCATTATTCAGAGACACTAACAACAATGGTGCTGTTTCCTATAGTTATTAAAACATTACTTTTGCATTTATGGGTTTAAAAACTATGTTTTGGACCAGCAGTTAGCTTAATGGCTATGTTGCTGGACTCCCGTGTAGTCGACCACGGTTGAGTCCTACACCCAGTGGCTTAAAATCACACCGGGCACGTATGCATGTGTGCCCAAGATCCCAAGAGGTGCGTGGAGGAGAAGGGATTGAGGCATGGCCATGCCCCATGGGAGGGGGGTGAATTCTTGCTTTCTGTCATTCTGTCTCTGTCTTTCTGGTGAGCGCACACGCCCTATAGCAAAAAACTCTCTCAAAACAAACAAACAAACAAAAACGAACAAACAAAAACCCCTATGTTTATTTTAAGAAAATAAAGTTCAGATTAAGGAAACTGTATGGCCTTCCCAAGGTCATACTGGTATTTAGCAATAATGTCCAATTTCAACAAACTCTTTCAAAATCAAGTTTGTGGTACTTACTCAAGCTTCCAGCTATTTTCTTACCAAAACTCTCAATCTCTTTCCAATCTGGAAGGGTATACTCAATCTCTTTCAAATCTGGAAGGGGTTAAAACTACATCTGGGTGCCCATGAGAGCTGAGATCTAGTGCTTTCAGAAATAAGGCCAACAGCAAAAGGCAGGCCAAAAAAAAGACTGAGTCCACCATGAGAGATGAGATCTAGTGCTTTCAGAGATAAGGCAATGAAGATGTTCTGCTGAGAACTTACTCTGGTAGATCCCCTGGAGAAAAACAGAATGCCAAAGAGTTTGCAGACCACATCTTCCTGTGCACTTCTGATCACTCAGATTGATCTTCTAGAAATTAGGAAGAAATGAATAATCCATCAGATGACTAGAAATCACCACAGGGGCACAAGAAATGTGTAAAACGAAGAAAATACCTCAGCACTAAGGAAAAAGAATAACTCCTCTTCATCCACAGACAGTAAAATGAAACTCATGGAAATGTCTGAGAAAGAATTTAGAGTAGTCATAGTGACAAAACTAACAGAGATCAAAGAGAAGAAAGACAACGAACACCAGAAGAAAAAAGTCAGTGAGTTCCAGGAGGTGAGGAAGTTCTTGGGAGAGCTGAAAGAGGAAATATACACTATAAAAAAGAATCAGATGGAACGGTTGGAGATGAAGGCTATGATACAGTAAGTTGAAAACTCCTTTGAAAGTATTAAAAGCAGACTAGATTATACAGAAAATTTTATCTCAGATATAGAAGACAGAATCGCTACATGAGTAAAATCCACCACAAAGACTGAGAAAATAGCCTCAAAATGAAAATAATATGTAAGAAATACTAAATGCCATCAAACATCCAAAGATCCAGGTAATTGGTATCCCAGAAGGTGAAGAGACTAATAAGGACATTGACAATCTATTCCATGAAATCCTGGAAGAAAACTTCCCAAACCTAGAGAGGCATTCAAAGATCCAGATTCAAGAAATACAAAGGACCCCAAATAGAATCAACCCAAGAAGTTCTTCTCCAAGACACATTATAGACAGAATGACCAAAACACAGACAAAGACAAAATAGACTGGCAAGAGAGAAATGTCAAGTTACCCACAAAAGATATCCCATAAGCTAACGGTGGGCCTCTCATAGGAAACAATGCAAGCAAGGAAATAATGGGAAAATATATTCAAAGTGTTGAGTGAAAAACAATTTCAGCCAAGAATACTATAACTGGGAAGGTTAACCTTCATATGGGAAGAGAAGACAAGAACATTCTGAGATAAACAAAACCTGAAAGAATTTACCAACACCAGACCAGCTCTCCAAGAAGTTCTGAAGGGAGTGCTATCCCAGGAAAACTAAAGTCTGACACACAAAAATAAGAATTTTAAAACAAGTAAGAAAATGGTCAGCTTAATGGTAAGGACAAGCCCAGAACTGAACGTTATCTTTCAGAATTTAAACAGAAATATAAGACCACAACAGAAGATAAAGTACATGAGTTTGAGCTGGTGTAATAGAATTTTTTAACTTCTGACTATAACATTACTGACCTTCTATGCTTTGTTTTCCAGTATTAAAGAGTTTTGTCTTCTCTTGAGTTGTGGACAGGTCCAGGTACCTACTATTTGAACAGAAACTTAACCTGTTGTTATCTAGCTTTAAGTATTAAGCAAAGTTCTCTTAACATTTTTTTAAATTTTGATTTATTAAAGCTAAAACTGCATTTCTTGAAATTAAAAAATGTATTTAAAAAATACTATTTAGTAACCACAATAAACTATATAGCCTCAGCTATGTGCTATTTTATAGTATATTCATCCTACCCAGAGTTTCATGCCTAAAGTCAACTTTTGTTCACAAATATGTATATATCAGCTGAACTTAATATTGAAAGTATTTAGATTAATTAAGATATTTTGTAAATCAATACAATGTTGGAAAGAATAAAGGAATGGAAAATAGTTGCAGATATCAAAGACAGGGTGGGAGGAGGATCAGAAATGGCAGAGGGTGAGAAATAGGGAGGAAAAATATATGTATATATACAAGAAACAAGAAATGGAAAATTATTTGTAGTTGATAACATGCATGATTAAGCCACTTTATGTTGTATTTTGGCTGGAAAATTGCATTTGGTATGTTGTGGTGATGTTCAGTGAAAGTATGTAAAATTAAAAATAAATAAAAACTACACCTGGGGAAAAAGTACACATTGCCTATTTTGTTTCATTAAGGTTAAAAAACTTCAAAGACACTCATCATATCTTGTCCACTGAATGTAGTTACAAAACCAAACATAATGCACAGAGAAGCTACTTGAAGACCTTGAAAAGTAATTATTAGCATTTGAACTGGGGAAAAAAAACACAATTTAAAGAAACATCAAATTAATTTTTTGAAATCCTTTGTTTCTGATTTCCTTAGCTTTTTTTTAAATTTATTTTTATTTATTTATTTACATTCATTCACTGTACATCATTATAGCATACAAAATGAGATTTTTCCATTCAGAGTAAACTGTATATTGGCTCAATCAAGCACATCAACATATGTGTTATTGTCAACACATAATTTTCCATTTCTTGTTTTCTGTATATTTTGCCTTTTTTCCCACCCTTGATTCCCTATCTCACCCTCTGCCATCTCCCACCCTCCTCCCACATTGTGTCTGGTATCTATTGTTGCTTTCTCTGGCTCCCCCATTTTGTTGTTTCACTAAATATCTTAATAAATCCAAATATTTTCAATAGCAAGCACAGCTGAAATATACATATCCATGAGCACAAGTCTGACTTTAGCCATAAACCTCAGTGAATAGAATAAACATACGATAAAGTAGCACCTACCTAGGGCTATATAGCTTACTGCAGTAATCAGATAGGTATTTTTAATACCTTTTTTTTTTTTTCTGGAAAAAATTTTTTTTTAATTTCATTTAATTCCCTGGGCACCAT
>NW_006160202.1:654565-659066 GCF_000334495.1 Tupaia belangeri chinensis
TTATTCTCAAATTTTTGGGCCATTTTCTCAGTCTTCGCGGTGGATTTTTCTAGGCCAACCATTTTCTCTTCTACATTAGAGATTCTATTTTCTGTATGATCTAGTCTGCTTTTAATACTTTCAAGGGAGATTTTGACTTCTTGTATTATAGCCTTCATCTCTAACAGTTCCATCTGATTCTTTTGTAATGTAAGAAATTCCTCTTTTAGATCTTGCATGAATTTCCTCACCTCCTGGAACTCTTCAACTACTTTCTCCTTCCTCTTCAGTAGTTCCTTGTCTCTCTTCTCTTCCATCTCTGTAAGATTTGCCATTATGAATGTTCTGAATTCTTTATCAGACATTTCCATGACTTCCATTTAACTGTGTGCAGATGAAGAGGAGTTATCCTTTTCCCTTGAAGGAGAGGTATTTTCCTGCTTCCCCATATTTCTTGTGGTCCTGCAGCAATTTCTAGTCATCTCGTGGATGGTCAATTTAGTCCCAAACTTGGAAGTTCAATCTGAGGGTCGAGGAGTGTGTAAAAATTAGAAAACTGTGTGACACACTTGTGCGCTGCATGACATGGCTAGATCGCAGGAGCCATGGAACTGGTTCTTGAAGAAGGGCTGTTCTGTTCCCTTCAGTCTCTCCTGGGTGGGGATTGGGAGAGGGAATTATTAACAAGATAAAGGGGTAGGTGGGGCCAACAGGTCCAGAAAGCTGCCTCACCTTAAACAAGATGCCTCACCTTAAACAAAATTCTAAAAAGCAAAAATTTAAAAAAAAAGAGAGAGAGGAGTCAGAGACAGAGACAGAGGTAGAGAGAGAAAAAGTCAGATACAGAGGGAGGAGGCCTGAGAGGAGTCTTCCTACCACACGAGTTTTCTATAGTGGAGGCTGAATTATCAGTGGGACCTCTTCATTCCTCTGTTTCCCCCAAAATGGCTAGATCACAGGAACCATGGAGCTGGTTCTTGAAGAAGGGCTGTTCTGTTCCCTTCAGCCTTTCCTGGGTGGGGAGTGTGCTTTCCTTAGCTTTCACACAATCAGAAACACCAAAGTAACAGAGCACCATGTTGCAGACAAAGAGATATCTAGGCACAGCTTTTTAACTCTGAGTCTAGTACCACATAAAGAAATATCTAAGACTGAAAGATAATGAGGAATGCCAAAATTTGTATTAGATTGGGTTTTCCAGAGAAATAGAACTAAAAGTATGTATGTGCATATGTATGTGTGTGATTTATTTTAGGTAATTGTCTCACTGGATTACAGGGGTTGTCAAGTCCAAGCTCTGCTGGATCAAAAGACAGACTGGAGACCCAGAAAGGGCTAATTTTGCAGTTCAGGTCCAAAGGCTGTCAAGTTGAAGACACACAAACACATGCACAAAACAACAAATGAAACAAAAAAAAATGTCATTCAAGACATGTTATTTTATTTCCATTTTCTGTGTGTTTTTTCAATACCCTCCTAATTACATAACAGCAGTGACAGTAGCAGCAGTGGGAACAGAACTCATAAAAGTCAAACTTCTCACGGAGGGAAAGGTACCTATCTATTCTGTATAGCTATACTTTCAAGAGGGTGGACCCAATGCCATCATTTTTTCCTGTCTCTATATCTACCTGCTACTTTTCCTCAGAATAAGTAGCATTGAGAAATTACATGGTAGGGCACAGTAATTAGAGCCTTAAATAACTAGCCAGAAGACCAAACAAGGAGAGTCTCACATAACCAGATATGAGCAAGAGGATAAGAGAGAGAAATAATGTGATCCTAAATAGGAAATCAAAACCTTGATAACTAAATTGCTAGGTAGGTCTGACTACTAAATGGAATAGATCTGAAGAACAGTGCTAAAACTTTAAAAAATGAAGTAACATTACTACCACAGCTCATAGAGGTAAGTAGAAACCTGGTACTTCAAGTTAATCACATTAATTACCTGCTAAAACAAAAGTACCAGCATTATCCATTGTGTTTAAAATAAATCCAGAACATCACGATTCTTTTTTTAATTTTTAAATTTCATATAGAGTGTGGTTCTCTTTGGAGAGAGACAAAGAGAAGGAAAGTAAGTAAGCATCCACCAGGAGGCATGACCCTGCCACAACACCTTCTCCATTCTTTCTTCAGATTTTTGGGCACTCATGCACACATAGCCAGCATGTTTTTCAAGCCTCTGGGTCCAGGACTCAAATTACAAAGTTGGCCATGTGAGACACAGTCACCTTGACCACCATGTCACTGGCTAGCCCCAGAGTATAATAATTTAATATTTGAAACAATCAGAAAGGACTGGCAAGTAACATGGTAGTTTGGGTGCTGGACTGCCACATGGCTAAACATGGTACAACCTGACAGCTTACTTTGTCACAGTCTCGTACACTCTCTTGTGAGCATGTATGCCCTATAGTATATTTTAAAAGAATAATAATGAATAAATAAAATAAAAATTAAAAGAGAAACAATTAGGATGTAATCCAAAAATCACTCAGCTTACAAAGAACCACTAAAATTTTTAATTTTACATAGGAACAGATCATCAACAGAAACTGACGGGGCCATGCAGGCAACACAAGCTGGTAAGGATGCTGCCTCCCATTCTAAGGCAAGGCCTGGACTGGGAAGAAACTGAGGCAAGGCCCAGTTTACGAGCTCTCCCTTGTGTCCTTGAACTGGCCGGGAGAGACAGAAAGCAAGAAATCATGCCCCTGGGGAGATGGCCATGCTGCTATCCCTTCTCTTTCATTCTCCTCTCAGGATCTTAGGCATACATGCACACGTGCCCAGCGTGAGTTTAAGCCACACGAACCGTGGAAGACTACATGGGAGTCCAGCAACATAACCTTTACCTCAACTGCTGGTCTCTAGGAGTTATAAATATAATGCCTATATTGCCTTATTTCCAAAAGGTAATTCTTGTAATTCAGCATTCTTCATTAAAAAGTTGTTATTAAATATTTTAAAATATTACGATTGCCTGTTTAGACTGATCTACAAGTCTTAATCTAGTACTTTCTCTTAATATGGCATAAGGAAAACACACATTGTTTATATTAGCACTGTTTGTACCACCATTATATAAAGGATCCTGCAAATAGTCCACCTGTCCACTTGGTAGCATTTTCACACTCCCTCACATGGTATTATGCTTTAGGTTATGGCTCAAAGAATAGTTTCATGAGCTGTGTATGGAAAAGTCATTGGAACTGCAATGAGAAGATGAGTCCCAGTCCCTGGTGACACTGTGGGAGTAATGTTCTCTGGTCAGATCACTCTGTTTCCAGGTGATACATTATGGCAGTTTAAATGACAAAGGTAATGTGGCTGCAGAGGACACTTTTATGATTTGGTAGCATTCTCAATGATGCATAGTAAAGGCAGAGGACAGAAGCTTCAATAACACAGGGTATGGATGCAAAGTAGTTTCATATCTGTTAAGAATTGAGTTATAAGGGTTTTGTAAATTTACCATCCTGATCTGCTTCAAATATATGTTAGATATGAGTACATCTCCAATGTTAAAATTGCCTGGACAAGGGATGGCAGTGAGTGACATGGTGCAAGTAGGCAAGGGTACTACTGGCAGACTTCTTCAGGTTGTGGTTGTACAAAAAGGGTTAATGAGTATAATATGTATTTTTCTTATGCTTCATTAAGAGGACATGCTAGATTAAGACTTGTAGATAAGTCTAAACATGTAGTCAGATTTTTTTGAAGTTTACCAATTATTTATATCAATGATGAATAGTAAATTACGCAATATTTCCTTTTTAGAATAAGGCTATATATACAAATTATGGCATGAAACTTATAGTTTTTTTCAACACTGAGAAAACACAGATATTGAATTATTGTACAAAGAACTTTTTTGAAAAGTAAAGTGATAAATCATACCCCTTAAGGGCCATGCCACAATCTCATCTCCTCCATCCTCCTGAGATTTTTGGCATGCATGCAAAGGCACCTGACATGATTTTCTTTCTTTTTTTTTTTAAGATGAAAGAATTATTTTAAGATAGAAGAATTTTAAATTTCTTTATGCATTACATAAGGAAGGTATAGAATCCTTGTAGCTTTTAACACAGCTTGATGATTTGATTTTTAAAAGAAATCTATGCTTATACCACCAGCTAAAACAAAACGAAACAAAACAAAACAAAACTAAAACTAAAAATAACTTGTTACTATTACAAAATGCCAAAGTAGGACATATAAAAACATGTAAGCTGAGTATAGGTAAATATCAAGATATGAATGTTATAAATTGATTGAGATGGCGTGGATGAGGCAATGTTTAGACTGTAAGATGGTCAATATTTAGTTTGGTGATTCCACTGTTTCCGGGTAGGTCTTGTCAAGAAGGTGAGTGGGTGTTCAGGATGGTCTTGGTAGACTGTCACATAGAATAGGTGTATCCCAGAGGCAGGAATGGAGAGGATGGTGAGGATGATGCAAAGCATTTCCTTTATTATCCAGCTGTATCCTTAATGATGAGCAGCAATCCCAGAAA
>NW_006160202.1:659913-674777 GCF_000334495.1 Tupaia belangeri chinensis
CGCACTAGGCCTGGCGGCAGCGCGTGGGACAGAGAGCACCGGCCGCCCTAGGCCCGGTGGTGCGCGGGGCGGAGAGCCCCGGCCACGCCCTGACATGATTTTCAAGCTACCAGGTCTGGGACTCAAACTATGGATGGCCATGTGGGAGTCCAGCACCTTAAACACCATGTCACCTGCTATCCTCTTAAATTTTTAATTTTATTTATTATTCTTTACACTTATAAATTTTACATTAATCACTGTACCTCTTTACAGTGTTCAAAATTATTTTTCCCAACATGAGTGAAGTACATAGCAATCAAGTGCTACTGTGTAGCACAGTAAATCTGAGTGCATAGTATGTCATTTCATTCTGTTTGAGTTTCTTGAGTGTTTTCTTTAAATATCTTTAAATATCTACATTATCAACAACAAATAACTTCATTCCTGTATCTGTTGAATTTGTCGATTTCTCCCAACCCCTGTTGCTCAGCCCCTCTTATACTGTCTTAGGTATCTATAGTTGCTCTCCTTGCTATTATACCTTCCCATTATTCAGTTTCTGCCACAGAGTGCAAGCATTTGGTGTATATTGAGTGGAGACATACAATGTCTCTCTTTCATAATCTGGATTCCTTATGTCCAGTGAAAGTATATAAAATAAATAAAAATAGACATGGCTGTGACTGTGGCAAAGTGAGAGCCTCAAGACACTGCTCCTGCCAGCACAGCCACAGACCAGAGCCAACACTGGGGGCTCTCCACGGGCCCTGCACTCCCTTGGTGAGCTGGAGAAATCTCGTTGTATCAGAGTAAGATAGACCGTAGCTTTGTGATTGTGGTGAGCTGGAGCCACCTGATCACTAACAGAAGACATCTGTTCCCTAACAGCTGTCAGGGCTTCCTGTTGAAACCTATAGCAACAGAGGAAGAAAAGAAGCAAAACAGAAATAGTGCTTACCAGCACCTTAGAACAATGCTGCTCTGGACCAGTTCAACACTGAATGTATCTGCACTGTGAGAAGAATGCTCATAAAAGCCTGTTGTGTGCATATTTATTCACATTTTTGTTAAATGTTAAATTGTGTAGCACAGTAAATCTGAGTGCATAGTATGTCATTTCATTCTGTTTGAGTTTCTTGAGTGTTTTCTTTAAATATCTGAAGAGTTGCTGCTCCTTTCTTGAACTATGAGTACTGCAATCTTTTTCATTGTCAACATGAGTAAAGCTTTTTGAGCTTTTAACCTAAGGGGAACTCAACTTGTTGGCACACACAATGAACACCAGAAATCATCTTTCTGGGGAAACATAATTATTTTTTTTCTCCCTTTTTGAAAGATCTTTCCTTTTGATGACAGTTCTCTTCCTTGTTTACACAAGGTCAACAATTTGAAAGGAAAAGGCAATAGGATTAGCAAAGGCCCAGATAGCACTAGAGGAAGCATCATAAGTGGCTGAAAAAGAAGGGGAAAAGAATCAGGGGTTTGATTTTGATTCTTTTATCACAGGAACTATTCAACTTAGTTCACAAAGTGAGCCTGCTGATGTTGACAAGTTAAATGACTTGAATAGCTCAGTGTTCCAAATAGAATTGAAAAGTTTGATATCAAAGTCAGTAAGCAGAGAAAAACAAGAAAAAGGAATGGCAAACTTGGCTCATTTAGAAGCCTTGTGTCAGTATTCCTGGGATAGCCAGTTTGTGAGTCATGGGGAGGACTGCTTTCTCATCAATCAGTTTTGCTGTGAGATGAGGAAGGATGAACACGCTGAGAAGGAAAACACACTAGTTACTTGGACAAGTTCTTTATCAGGAAGTAAGATTCTGAAATGCTAGAAACCAAGCCAGTAGAAGATGGGAAGCTTGGGGAGAGAAAACAAGGAAGCCTTCCTGAACACCAGTGGGGAGTTCCTCTTTAAGAGGCAGCTAGAGTCCTTAGGTATCCCGCAGTTTGACAGTCCAGTTGGGTCACCACTTAAGTCCATCCAGGTCACATTAACACCTTCTACTATGAAGTCTTCCCCTCATATTCCTCATAAAACATACAGCAGCATTCTGAAACATCTGAATTAAAACACTCAGCAGACATTTCTTTGTATTCATAAAATGTGTTTTGTGTCTTTTTTTTTAATTACTAGTGTTTAAGTCATTTTTTTACTTGAATCAGATGGTGTCACTTAGTAAGGATTTTCAGTTTTTGGTTTTTAAATCCAGACTTTTTTTCTACACGTGAGATAAGCTTTCATTTTAATCGGCATGTCGTTTGCACACAGAAATAAAGAACAGTGCAAAATAATGCAACACAAGAGGAGACAAAAGAAATGCACTAAGACAAATATAAAACATTCTCTCATAGAACAATGATCTGTTTTACAGGAAACAAAAACCTTGCCTTGAAATTTACACAGTGAGACTATACAAAGTTGCATGACAATATCTATTTTTTTCTAAAACATTTTTCATTCACAAGTATTTTGAAGTTTTTCATACTGTACACATTTTTTTTTCTTTTTCTTTTTTTTTCTTTTTGAGGTTTTCCCTATAGGACGCGTGCACTTGCCAGACAGACAGAGAGAGACAGAGAGACAGAAAGCGAGAAATCACCCCCCAGGGGGGATCGCCACACCAAAATCCTTTCTTCTCCATTCTCCTCTCGGGATCTTGGGCACACACACAGACGCGCCCAACGTGAGTTTAAGCCACCAGGTCTGGGACGTGAATCATGGTCAACTACATGGGAGTCCAGCGACATAGCCATTACGCTAACTGCTGGTCCCTGTACACATTTGGTCCCTATACACATTTCTTAAAACACATAATACCAGTAGGAACTAAAAATGAATGCCAAATTTGGTACACATGTGTTATCTACTTCAAGATAACAAAAGTACGTGGCAAAACATAGACCACCCATAGTATTTCACGATACACACGTATGTTTAGCCAGCATTTATTGAAGTAAACTCTCCTTTTAATTAATTAATTTATTTATTTATTTATTATTTTTTTAATTTAATTTTAAATTTTTACATCTTTTAACACATTAAATCACATTTTTTAGCTTACAAGGTGATCATTTCAATATGTGAACATTTCTCCGGTCAAGTTGATCAAAATGTAAAAATACTACCTCCCTGTCTCAACAATGCTGTCTTCATATTTGTCCTCCAAATGTTTTTCCCCAGAGCCCACTCCTCCACACACACCACATCTGGCATTTACATCCATCTCTTGTGTTTGTACATCCTTTAGGCCATCAGCTTCAGTTATAGAGTGTGGACATTTGGTATATATTAAGTGGGGACATACAGTGTCTCTCCTTCATAGCTTGGCTTGCTTCACTCAGCAGTAAATCTTCCATATTCTTCCACTTTCTGTCAAAAGCCAGGGTTTTGTTCTTTTTTATGGCTGAATAGTATTCCATAGAATATATGTGCCACAGATTTTCAATCCATTCATCCATATAAGGGACTGATAACCAGAACACACAAGGAACTAAAGAAGCTGATTGGAAAAAAGACTGTCAAATATACTTCAATAATTTAAGTCAGAGGGAATATTTATTCTAATTTTTACTAAAGAAATATGTTAAGAACTTAAACAAATAGCTCACATTCCCAGAGGTTTTCTGGTTCAGGGACTGAACTAGCTGATAATTTCCAAGAATACCCCTTTTTCACCTGATTTCTTGTATACGGGCCAAAGAACAATAGTTATAGGAAGAGAGACTTCCAAATCATATAACTGAGTCAGCCTTTCACTTCTCATCTAACTACAATCATGACTTCTGATAATTTGATAAGCTTCAATGTTTACATCTATTGAGAGTAATAGAAAATAAAGTACAAAGAAAACAAAAATAAAGACATATCACACTGTGAGAACTAATAGAGATTATTAAAAAAAAAATTCTACCAAAAATACAGTCCAGTTTCAGTGTCGCAGGTAGGAGTTTACTCAACTACAGTACTGGGAACACCTGACCAACTGCAGTTTCAGATTCTCAGGTCAGCCTGAAACACAGCGCATACATATGAGTTCAAGATTCCAACAAGCTGAAAGAGGAGAGTGGCATGACAAGACCTCCTTAAGGGTATTTGTCTTTCTCTTTATCTCTCTCATATGAACACATGTGCATTCTTTATTATTAATAAACAAAACAGTTCACAAAAAAATAAGTTAATTTGCACATTTTACTTAATAGTTCCATATATGGCTGTCTTAATCTATTCTGTGGTAAACAGAATTATGTTCACCTTTCCCACACCCCACAAAACAATTGTTGTCCACATTGTACTATGTAACCTTACTTGGAAGAAGGAACCTGGTAGATGTTAAGGATGTGGAAACCGGAAGAGTAGCCTGGATTATCCAGGTGGCCTCAGTCTAAATTATAAGCAGTTAAAGGTGGAAAATTTGAAAGTAAACAGCCTCTAGAAGTTGAAAAGGCAATAAAACAGATTCTTTCCTAAGGCTTCCAGGTGAGAATGCAACACTGCTGACACCTTCATTTGAGACCAGGAAGACCAATGTAGGACTTCCAATCACAAGAAGTAAGAGATACTTTTGTGTTCTTGCAAGCCATTGGAGTGTATTCAAGTTATGGCAGCCATGGGAAACTAATATATATTTTTATGCTTATTCTCTTTAAATAATTTAAGAGGTAAAACTAGGGTATACTCCACTCATAAACATAACAGGACACTGACATCTATGGATACCAGAAGTAGATTAATGATCCGAAGTGATATAATTACATCCATTTCACAGGCAAGGCAGTTATGGGTAGGCACAGTATGTATCTTCCTTACACAGAATCAAAGGGAATAAACTCGCCACCTTAAGAAAACAGTCAAGTCATAATTTACTAATAGAGATGGACCTTTCAAACTTTTTATTTTGCTCCTCTGATAAGGATTTTTGTTTTGCCAGACTCTGTATTTTCTTAGCTGACCTAGCTATCACAAAGTAGTGTTATACATATTATTATAAGTTCCCCTAGGCAGAAATCAGAAAGGTAGATATAGCAAGAAAATGATGAATCTTTTGAAAGTGCCTGAATAACTTGTGTTTGTCTAACATTTTAGTTATTGTAAAAAAGAGAGTAAGGATCGCATTGCATATTTATTGATTACTGCAGGTGAAATATGCACCCAATTGCCTCGCCAACAGAAATACACTCTACTCATCTTGAAAGGAAATTGAAGAAACTGTGTTTTGCTGAGACTGCAAACAACCAGAACTCTTTCAGAGATATTTCAAGATCTATAATTTTAATATTTCAAGTATAAATAAGAACTTGAACTGAGCAAAATATCAGTAAATAAAGAGGTTTGAGTTATTTCTTTACTGACTATATAAGAATTATATGGGATTAGCATTTCATTCATCTATGAAACAAAAGAGTACTTGACAAAGATCTTTTTATTTCAAATGTGAAAATTCTTATTTCAAAGAAAATTTGGTTTCTCCATTAAAAAATATAAAATGTATTAAACTCCAGTCCAGCCTATATGTATGTAAATGTTTTGCCATCATTTTATAAATTACCAACATTTTAACGTAAATTAAAAATAAAAATGTTTTTAAAGCTCTACCAAAATATAAGAAACATTTACCACAATGATGTGCTGTCTCTTTTTTCTTTTTCCTGTCACCAGGTTTTAGCAAAGATTATAAATGTTTCTGTTTTGTTTGTTTTCCCTAATATTTCTAACAGAACACATAACATAAGATCTTGTTTTGGATTTATTTTGAAAGTATTTGCTTTACTACAGAAGTAATGTAAATTGGTCCAAATCACATCCTTCATATTCTGATGCTTCAATTTTTCTATGATTGTACCAACCAAAAGATTTTTCATTCCCAGCAAAATGCTGATTCAATTATTTAACTTTCACAAATACATAGGGAGTGTCCAATTTAAATGAGTTGTATTCTCAAAATGCATTTGTAAATTTATCTCATTTAACCCATATTTTCCTACCAATTTGGTTAGTCTCTAATCCAGCCCCCAAAATTCTAATAGTCTAATAATGTATTTTAAACATATTACCCACACTATATGGGACACCCAAGTTTCACAAATGGCAAGCATCTATCTTGTCCCACAATACTCCGTCCTTTTTCCTACTTGCATACAAAGAATATGTGGGCTGCTTCAGTGCTGACCTTTCATGGGGTCCCCATGACCAGGAATAGGACCAAAAATTCCAACTGACTTCTCTAGGTTCTTGTGAATCTAAGGTGTCCAGGAGGAGTGTTCACCTTTCTACCAGAATCTGCCTCACGCTGTCTATTTCATTGACCTAATCCAGAATAAGACCCCTTCACTTCTCTTAATTCCTAAAATGATAACAACCGTGGGAGAACACATGGAGGATAAACATTTATCCATTCATACCATTTTTAGGGAAAGTCAGTGTTACATGAAAGGAATGATATGGCTGTGGGATGAATGGGCTATCCTAAGTGAGCACTATGCATGCCTAGGGATCCTAAGACAGAGGGTCTCAAAATGAGGGTCCTGGTAGAGCCTATTAAGGATGAAATAGGGAGGGGACAAATGTAGGCAATGCTGGCCTGGAGTGGTGCCATACTTCTCAGTCCTTCTGTACAAAACTACGTAAGAAACTAGACTATGATACTGATTCCTGGGGTTTTATTCTAGCTATCTCCTCTGGAAAGTTCACATAGCTGAGTTTTGTTCACCTACCTATAAAATGCAAATGAGTATCTATATATAAGGTTATCAGTGTTAAATGAGAACATCTAAAAACAAGCCTAGTCCTGAATACATAGTGGATACTCAGTAACTACTAGTAATTGTCATGGTTATTGATGATCATGATTATATGGGATCTACAGTTGTGGCAATATTGGTTGGGGTTGAGAGACAGAAGGGGAGAGACAGCACATTTTTTTCTTCAATTTCTTCCTTTTTTTTTTTTTTTTAAATACAATGGCCATTGGAATATGTAGAAGGGGAAGAAGATAGATTATTATGTAGCAGGTTCTTTATGTGGATAAATTCATTTAATCCTTGAAACAATCAGACCAGTCAGAAAACCAAGGTTATCAAGTGCTACTATGTGCCAAGCCTAAGGCTATAAGTGTCGGGGTTGGGGTATACCCATGAGCAAATAGAACAAAAATCCCCACTTTAATAATTCAATAAAAATGGGGGGAAAACAGTATAGAAAGTAAACATAGATAACAGAGACAGTGTGGGAAGATAGTGGGAGATGGCTGAGGGTAAGAGATAGGGAATCAAGGATGGGGGAAGCAAAACATACAGGAAACAAGAAATGGAAAATTATTTGTTGACAATAACATGTATGTTGATGTGCTTGATTGATACAATATACAGTGTACTCTGGATGGAAAATCTCATTTTGTATGCTGTAATGATGTACAGTGAATGAACATAAATAAATTTAAATTTTAAAAAATGTGGCTTTTTCCATGTGTTTTCACATGTAGGTACCACCCTCAGGTCCCGCTGACAATCCCTTATGAAGCCATGAAAATGCATGGATGACCCTTAAATTCATATTGCCAAATAAAAAAAGTCAGTTTGAAATGGAAAAATAAATAAATAAATATAAAAGAAAAAAGTAAATCACAAAGATAAATCTGACTACACGATAATTTTTAAAATATACATCTTTATCATTACCTATTTTGTATCAAATGTCAGTGTCTCATTTTTTCATAGCAGAGTAGTATTCCATAGGGTATTTATGACACATTTTTTCAATCCAGTCAACTTGGACATTTGGGCTGATTCCATGTCTTAGCAATTGTTAATATTGCTGCAATAAACATGTATGTGTAAGTGTTTTTCTGGTTGAGTGTTTTCCATTTGTTAGTTCTAGTTGTAGGTTTTGAGGTCCCTCCACATAGTTCTCCCCAGTGGCTTTACTAAATAACATTTCCACCAATAGAATAAGAGGGTTCCTTTTTCACTTACGCCTTGCCAGCACTTGTCATTCTTTATTTTTTTAAATCAGAACCATTCTGATGGGGGTTAATTGATATTTCATTGTGTTGTTTTTATTATTATTATCATTATTATTATTAATGCATTCAATAACTATACATCATTTAGATTATAAAAAGACTTTACCCAGCATGATATACACCTCATACCAGCACAGTTAAGAATACTGTACATGTCATTATCAACAGGCAATAAACCATATATATGTCCCACATGTCTTACCTCTCTATTTTTTCTCTCAAATTTCCTACTCTATACTCTTCTCTTCTTCCACATTCCTTCTACACCGTCTCTAATGTCCGTAACTATTTTCAATGCTTTTATTTTCTCCAATCTTTCAGCCTCTACCATAGGGTGTGGACAGTCTGCATATGATAAGTGGAGACATACAGTGTCTCTATTACATAGCCTCACTTGCTTAACTCAGCAATAAATCTTCTGTATTTGTTCACTTCCATCAAATACCATGGTCTGGGTTTTGTTGTTGTTGTTGTTGTTTGCCTTTTTTTTAATGACTGAATAGTATTACATGGAGTATATGTGCTACACTTTTTCAATCCATTCATCTGCTTGGTTCCATGTCTTAGTAATCATGAATAAGGCTGCATTAAATACAGATGGACAAGCAATTTTCTGACTGAGCATTATCAGAATTATTATTATTATTATTATTGGTATATAGGCAGGAGTGGAATTGCTGGATCATATTGTAATTCTATTTGAAGGTCTTTGAAGAACCTCCAGATTGTGCTCCACAGTGGTTGGACCAATTTACATTTCATACCAACAATGTAACCCTTTCACCACATATCTGCCAGCACTTATCATTTTTTTGTGTGTTTTTAATCTTCACCATTCTGACTGGAGTTAGGTGGTATCTCATTGTATTTTTGGTATGCATAACCCCTTCTTCTTCTTTTTTTTTTTTTTTTTGAGAGGTTTTTGCTATAGGGCATGTGTGCTCACCAGAAAGACAGAGAGACAGAAAGTGAGAAATCATCCCCCAGGGGTGATAGCCATGATGCAATCCCGTCTCCTCCAGTCTCCTCTTGGGATCTTGGGCATGCACACACATGCACCTGGCATTAGTTTAAGCCACCAGGTATGGGACTTGAACTGCGGTCGACTACATGGGAGTTCAGCGACATAGCCATTACGCTAACTGCTGGTCCCAGTATGCATCTCCCTTATGATGAGGAATGCTGAGCATTTTTTTTAATATATTTTTTGGCTGTTCATATGTCTTCCTTAGAGAGTTTATTCATCTCATTTTCCCATCTTTAAATTGGATTATTTTCTTCTAGGAAATATACTTGAGTTCCTTTGTATTCTTGTTATCAGTTCCTTATCTGAAGAATATTTAACACAATTTATCTCCCATTCTGAGGATTGTCAATTCACACTAATCACAGTGTCCTTTGCTGCACAGAAACTTCTTAATCTTACTTGTCTATTTTGAGGTTATTAATGGGGGGGGTCTTGCTTAAGAAGTCTTTGCCTACTGCAATGTCTCTCAGAGTCCCTCCAGTGTTTTCCAGCAGCAGTTTTATAGTTTGAGGTCTTAGGTTTAGGTCTCTGATAAACTTTGAATTGATTTTTGTTATTGGTGACAGATAGGAGTTCTGATTCATCTTTTGGCAGGTGAATACTCAGTTTTTGAACACTATTTGCTAAAGATGTTTTCCTTTTCCCACTGGGTTGACTGGCATCCTTGCCAAAGAAAAGTTGCCTGTTTGTTTTGGGGTTTCTTTATGGGATCTCTAGTCTTTTCCATTCTCCCTTGTGTCTCTTTTTCTGCCAACACCATGATATTCTGTTTATCACAACTTTGAAATAAATTTGGGTTCAAGAACGGAGATTCCTCCCATGGCACTCTTCTTGTGTAGGAGTGCTTTAAGGCTCTTTTATTGTTCCAGATGAATTCTGTGATTGTCTTTTCTAGTGAAGAATGTCTCTTGTGATTTTATAGGGATTCCATTAAATATGTAGATTAATTTGCATAGGATTGCCATTATAATTATATTAATACTTCCAATTCAGGAACATAGAATGTCCTACTTTTTGTGTCATTTTCTATTTCACTTTTTAAATTTTCACAGTTTTCCCTATAGAGGTCTTTGACTTCCTTGTCTAGTTATATTCCAGCAATATTATACTTCTTGTGGCTATGGTAAATGGGATTACTTTCTTCAGTTCTGTCTCTATATGCTTGTTATGTGTATATAGAAATGCTATCGATATTTGTGAGTTAATTGTGTATCCTGCCACTTTACTGTATGCATTTATTACTTTGAGAAGTTTCTTTGTGGATACTATTGGGTCTTCTATGTGTACAATCATGTCATCTGTAAACAGAGGTAATTTCAATTCTTTTCCTATTGGATTGCCTTTCAGCTTTTCCCCATTCAGTATAATGTTAGCTATAGTTTTTTCATGGATGGCTTTTATTATTCTGAGAAATATTCCTTCTATGCCAATTATACTGAGAGTCTTAATCAAGAAGGAATATTGTATTTTGTTGAACGAAATGATCATATGGTTTTTATCTTTCTGTTAATATGGTGTATTACATATATAGTTTAGAATATGTCAAATCATCCTTGCATCCCTGGAATAATGCCTACCTGGTTGTGATGAATAATATATTTATATGCTGTTGGATACAGCTTGCAAGTATCCTGTTGAGAATTTTTGCATCTATATTCATCTGAGATATAGGTTTGTAATTTTCCTTTTTTGTTGTATACTTATCCATTTTGGAAATGAAGGTTATGGTGACTTCATAGAATGACTTTGGAAGGGTTCCTCCCTTTTGGATCACTAGAAATAGTTTGAGTAGAATGGGAAGTCACCTCTTCCTTAAAAAGGATTGTAAAATTCAGAAGAGAAGCCATCAAGACCTGGACTTTTCTTTGTTGGGAGGTAAATTATTACTGATTCAAGCTCGTGGCTTGTTATAGGTCTATTCAGGCTTTGTATGTCCTCCTGAGTCAATCTTGGTAGATTATATGTGTCCAGGACTTTGTCCATCTCATCCAGTTTTTCTTGTTTGTTGGTGTACAGTCACTCATAGTATCCTCTAATGATGTTTTGTACTTCCATTATGTAAGGTAATATTGCCTGTTTCATTGACAATTTGATTTGTCAGATTCCTTTCTCACTTCTTAATTAGTTTAGCTTATGGTGTGTCAATCTTGTTTATCTTAAAAGAACTAGGTTTTCTTTCATTTATTTTTCTCTGTGGTTCATTAATTTTTTTAATTTAATTTATTTCTTATTTTTTGTATATACATTCAATCACATTGTTTAGCTTACAATGTGAGCATTTCAATATGTGAACATTTCTCCCCAGTCCCGTTGATCAAAATATCTTCAACCGATAACACCACACTTCCCCATCCTATCAATGTTCTACCTCCATATCCCTTCTCCAAATGTCCTTCTCATCTCGAATCTTTATTATTTCTTTTCTCATGACACTTTTTGGATTTTTGTTGTTGTTCTTTTTCCAATTTCCTGAGGCATGAGGTTAAGAGATATTTTTGCTATAGGGAGTGTGCGCTCACCAGAAAGAAAGAGAGAGACAAAGAACAGAAAGTGAAAAATCACCACACAAGGGGGATGGCCATGCTGTAATCCCTTCTCCTCTTGGGATCTTGGGCATGTATGCTCATGCATCCAGTCTGAATTTTAGCCACCGGGTCCAGGACTTGAACCATGGTTGACTATGCAGCTGTCCAGTGACATAGCCATTACACCATCTGCTGGTCCTTTCAAGTATTTTTTTTTTTGATAGGTTTTCACTACAGGGCGCGTGCGCTCGCCAGACAGACAGAGAGCCATAGAGACAGAAAGCGAGAAATCACCCCCCAGGGGGGATGGTCACACCGCAATCCCTTCTCCTCCATTCTCCTCTCAGGATCTTGGGCACATGTGCCCGGGGTGATTTCTAAGCCACCGGGTCCGGGACGTGAACCACGGTTGACTATGAGGGAATCCAGCGACATAGCCATTACGCTAACTGCTGGTTCCCTAAAGTATTTTTGATAATATTGTCTAGGTCAGAGGTTTTATCTTCTACCTCCGAGATTCAATTTTCTGCACGACCTAACCTTTTTTTTTTCTTTTCTTTTCTTTTTTGTTTCCTTTCAAATTATTTTATAAAACCAGTCGTGTTATTTAGGTTGCAAAGTGATTATTCCAAAGGGTACATTTCTCCCCAGCCTAGTTGATCATACTATAAAGTTATTATCAATAGATAATACCCCATGTCTTTGTCCCATCAATGCCATGCCTCCCTATTTTGCTCTTTAATGTCCTTCCTCAGATTTTACTCCTTCTCCCACCCTCTTTCTATGCTATATCTGGTATTCATAACCATTTACTGTGTTTCTATATCCTTTAGTCATTCAGTTTCAGTCATAGAGGGTAGGCATTTTGTACATATTAAGGCATTTTGTACATATTAAAATGACTCTCCTTCATAGCCTCACTTGCTTCATTCAGCAGTAAATCTTCCATATTCTTCCACTTTCTGTCAAAAGCCATGGTCTTTTTGTTTTTTATGCTTCAGTAGTATTCCATAGAGTATAAGTGTCACAGTTTTTCAATCCATTCATCTGTTTGTTGGCATTTGGTTGGTTCCATGACTTAGCAATTGTGAATATTGCCACGATAAACATCAATGTGCAAGCAGTTTCCTGATTAAGATTTCTTCTGTCCTTTGGGTAGATACCAAGGAGTAGGATTGCTGGATCATATGGTAGTTCAATTTGTAGATTTTTGAGTAATCTCCAAATTGTTCTCCACATTAGCTGAGGCAATTTACATTTCCACCAGTAGTGTAAAAGAGTTCCCCTTTCACCACACCCCCTGCCAGCACTTACCATTCTTTGTTTTTTAAAATCTTACTCATACTGGTTGGGGTTAGGTGGTAATCATTGTTTTTATCTGCATTTTCTTTACTATAAGGGATGTGGAACATTTTTTTCATATGTCTTTTGAATATTCATATGTCATCCTTAAAGAATTTTTTTCAACTCATTCTCCCATCTTTTAATAGCATTGATCATATTTTTTTGGAACAGCTGATAGTTTTTTGTGTATTCTGATAGTAAGTCTCTAATCTGATGCACAGTTTTCAAAAACATTTTCCCATTCTGAGGGCTATTGGTTCACACTAATTACTATGTTTTTTACCATGAAAAAATTTCTTTGTCTGACAGAATTCTGCTTCTCTATTTTTGGAATGATTGACTGTGTTTTAGGGGTCTTATTTAAGAAGTTTTTGCCTACCTCAATGTCTCCCAGATTTTCCCCTGTGTTTTCCAGCAGCAGTTTTAAAGTTTGAGATCTTAGTTTTAGATCTATGACCTACCGGAGATTATTTTTGTCACAGGTGAGAGGTAGGGGGTTCAGGTTCATCTTTCTGCAGATGGACATCAAGTTTGTAGAGCACTCTTGGCTGAAAAAATTTTCCTTTTCCCACTGGATTGACTGGTACCCTTAGTCAAAAATCAGTTAACTGTGTGTCTGGAAATTTATTTCTGGAAACTATTCTGTTCCATTGGTCCACTTCTCTGTTTCTGTGGTAATACCATATTGTTTTGATTACCACAGCTTTGTACTATATTTTCGGGTCTGGAGTGAGATGCCGCCCACTCCACTCTTCTTGTCCTGGATTGCTTTGGAAATATGAGCTCTTTTATGACTCCAGACAAATTGTATGATTGTGTTTTCTACATCTGAGGAGACTATCCAGGGCACTGTGATGGGATTGCAATAAATATGTAGATTAATTTGGGTAGAATTGCCATTTAGATTATATTATTTATTCCCAAATAGGAACATGAGATGTCTTCCCACTTTTTTGTGTCATTTTTAATTTCTTTTTTTAATCTTCTCATAGTTTTACTTGTGGAGGTCTTCATCTTCTTTGCTTAGATTTATTCCAAGGTATTTTATATTTTAGTGGCTCTCATAAATGGAATTTGTTTTTTCAGTTCTATCCTACACTGACTGCTGTTCATATACAGAAATGGTATGAATTTCTATGTGCTGATTTTGTTTCTTGCAACTTTGCTGTATTCATGTATTACTTCCAGGAATTTTTTTCAAGGATACCATTGAGTCTTCTATCTATAGAATCATTTCACCTGCAAATATAGAGCGTTTCACAACTTCTTTTCCTATTTGAATGCCTTATTTTATTCTCTTTTCTGATTGTGTTGGGGAGGACTACAAATACTATATTAAAAAGGAGTGGATAAAATGGGCATCCTTGATTTGTACCCGATTTTGGTGGAAAAACTATTGGCTTTTCTTTATTCAAGATGATGTTTGCTATGGGTTTTCCATAGATAACTTTTATTGTGTTGAGAAACGACCCTTCTATGCCAATATTGCAGAGAGTCTTCATCATGAAAGTATGTTGTATCTTATCAAATGTTTTATTTTTCTGTATCAACTGATATAATCATATGTTTTTTATCTTTCTTCCTGTTGATATAGAGTATTACATTCATGATTTTGCATACGTTCAACCAACCTTACATTCCTATAATAAAGTTTATCTGTTCATGATCTATAATCTTTTTATAACTTGTTGGATACAAATTGCTAGTATATTATTGAGAATCTTTGCATTTATGTTCATCAGAGATACTGGTCTATAGTTTTCCTTCCTTGTCCTGTCCTTATGTGTTGTAAGGATGAGGGTGATGAAGGCTTCATAAAATGAATTAGGGAGGGATTCACCCTTTTATATCTTTAGAAATAACTTGAGCAGAATTGGGGTTAACTCTTCTTTGAAAGTTTTATAGAATTCAGAGGTGAAGCCATCAGGATCAGGGCTTTTCTTTTTGGAGAAGTTATTTATTACCGAT
>NW_006160202.1:674891-690923 GCF_000334495.1 Tupaia belangeri chinensis
GTTGTTCATAGTATCTTCTAATTATGTTTTGTATTTCTATTATGTCTGTTTTTATATTGCCTATTTCATTGCAGATTTTATTTACCTGGTTTCTTTCTCTCTTCTTCTTAATAAGTCTTGCTAGTGCTGTATCAATTTTGTTTATCTTTTCAAAGAACCAGCATTTACTTTCATTTATTTTCTTTATATTTTGTTTATTTTCTATTTCATTTATTTCTGCTCATATCTTTATTATTTCCTTCCTCCTGGAGTATTTTGAATTTTTTTGCTGTTGCTTTTCCAATTCCCTGAGGTATGATGTTTGGTGATCCATTTACCTTCTTTCCGTCTTCTTCTTATGTGCACTAATTGCTATGAACTTCCCTCTTATGACTGCTTTAGCAATGTCCCAAAGATTATAGAAACTCATGTCCTCATTATCATTGGCATCCATGAATCTTTTTTTCAGTCTTTATTTCTTCAGTAGTTGTAACATTATTCAGGAGTAGGTTATTTAGTTTACATGTATTTGAGTATTTTTGAGGATTTATTTTTAAATTAAACTCAAGTTTAATTCCATCATGGTCAGAGAAGAAGCTGGATATAGTTTCTATGCCTTTGAATCTGTAGAGGCTTGACTTGTGCCCTATTATGTGGTCAATCTTTGCTAAAATTGAACTTTTTTTTTCATGGTATCTCATGGTTTTTGGGTGGAAAGTATTATAGATCTCTATTAAATTCATTTGATTTATGGTATTATTTAGATCCTTTATCTCTTTACCTATTTTTTTGTGTAGATAATCTTTCCAGAGGAGATAGGGGTTTCAAGGTCTCCAACATTCAGTGTGCTGCAGTCTATCTCTACTTTTTTATCTAACAGTCTTTCCTTTATATATTTGGGTTCTCCTGTGTTAGGTGCAAAGATATTTATAAGTGTTATGTCTTCTTGACTGTTTACTACAATATAGTGTCCTTCTTTGTCTCTGAACAATTATTGTTTTAAAGTCTACTTTGTCAGAAATTAGTATCATGACTCAGCTCTTTTTTGGTTCCCTTTTGCATGGAAAAATTTTTTCAACCCTTCATTTTCAGTCTATGTATGTCTATATCCATGTGTTGGATGTCCTGTAGGCCACAGATAGAGGATGTCTTTTTTATTCATTTAACCAGTCTGTGCTTCTTGATTGGAGAATTTAATCCATTAACATTCAATGTTGTTATCGATATTTCCAGACTTGTCCTGACGTTTAAGTTGACCATTGTCTTGGTTGCATTTTATTTATTTCTTGCTGTTCATTCTTTAGTTTTCCTAGGACATTACTCTCTTCCGGGTTTCTTGAAGAGATAGTTTGATGTTGGCAAATTTTTTCAGGTTTTGTTTGTCTGAGAAGATTTTAACCTTTTTTCCCATATGAAAGATAGTTTTTCTGGATATAATAATCTTGGTTGAAATTGTTTCTCTCTTAACTCTTTCAATACAGTCTTCCCATTTTTTCCTTGCTTGCATTGTATCCATTGAGAGGTCCAGTTTTAGTCTGATGGGATGACCTTTAAGTCACTTGTTGCTACTCTCTTACCAGTTTTAGTCTCTTGTCTTTATCTGTGAGCTCTGCCAGTCTGGCTAAGATGTGCTTTGGAGAAGATATTCTTGGGTTAATTCTATTTGTGGTCCTTTGCAAATTTGGCGTCTGGATATTTGAGTACCTCTCCAGACCTGGTAAATTTTCTTCCAAGATTTGATGGAATGGATTTTCCATGCTTTTGCTAGTTTCTACACCTTCTGGGATACTAATTATTTAAATGTTTGGACATTTAATGGAATCTAGTATTTTTCATCTATTATTCTCATGTTTTTTGTTATTTTCTCCATATCTTATTGATTTTTTTTTCTAGGTCGGATGATTTATCTTCTATGTTAGAAATGTGATATTCATCCTGGTCTAATTGACTTTTAATACTTTCTAGAGAGTTTTTAATTTCCTGTACTACATAATTCATCTCTAATCATTCCATCTGATTCTTTCTTAGAGTGTCCATTTCTTCTTTCATAATGTGGAAAAACTTCCTAATCTCCTGTAGTTCTTTGTCTCTTGTATTCCAACTCACAGAATTTTGTCACCATGAATGTTCTAATTCTTTCTCTGACTTTTTGGTAACTTTCTCTGTTCTTTTGAGAGATGCAGAGGGGTTACTGTGTTCTTTTGATGGAGACATATTTCCTGGTTTATTCATACTTTAGGCTCTTTTTCTACTTCTAGCCCTTTGGAGATGTATTCACGCTTGTATGCCTTTAAGGGGAATGTTTCTTCTATTAGGAGCAAGTGTGTTTCCCTTTTGTTGTAGACTGATGTGTGCTGAAGACTCTCTTCTGTTGTGTTTAGCAATATTGTCTCTACTGGAGTATTCTATTCAGGTGTCTGAAGAGCAGTATCTTATTTTTCTCAGGTGGTTCAGTATAAAGGAAGGTCTTAGGAAACCTTACAATACTGGGGTATTTCAGAACTGTGATTTTTAGACCTGTTTAGTCCCTCTGGGTGAGTGGAGGATGAGGAGGAGAGGACAATGTAAGAAGGAAGAACGGAGTACGAAAGATAATAAAGAAGAAGTCATGTTCCCTGGTGCATGATTTTTCCATGGGGCTGGAGATGGAACTGGAGCTCTTTTGGAGAGTGGTGGCCACTTTGTGGGGCAAGGAGTAGTTGGAAACTAACAAAAGAAAGAAGAGCAAATTAAACTGCCTACTTTTTTTAGAGGGAGCGCTCTGGATTTGGGAGAGTGGGAGTTTGGGAGAGCTGGTGGCCCTGCTCTGTTGGAGAGCAGAGGCCAGTCATTCTGAGAGGAGAGCACTCTGGGACTGGGAGAGCTGGAACTGGGACTGGGCCTTGGACTAACTGTGGCACTGCCTCAAAGCCCCTTGCTGGCTGGGCACTGGAGATGGAACTGGGGCTCTGCCCCTAACCTGCTTTTAATACTTTTGAGGGAGGTTTTGATTTATTGTATTACAGTCTTTATATCTAATAGCTTTGTTTGATTCTTTTCTTATGGTGTCCAATTTTTTTTTTATACCATGGAAGGACTTCCTCAGATATCTAATAGCTGTGTTTGATTCTTTTCTTATGGTGTCCAACTTTTTTTTTTTATACCATGGAAGGACTTCCTCATCTCTTGGAGCTCAAGGTCTCTTTTCTCTTGCATCTTATAAAGTTTTGTCACCATAATTATTCTAAATTCTTTTTCTGACATTTCAGTAATATCCTTTAATTTTTCCCTACTTGAAAGTGAGTTACTGTGTTCTATTGCTTGAGAAATATTGCTTGGTTCTGTCACTCTTGAGGCTTTTCTCAGATATTTGTCATTTGCTAATGTATTTACTTTGGCTAATTTCTCAGAGAAGGATTCTGTGACTGTGAGCTCATGTGTTTTCCTTTACTGTGAAATAATTCAGTGCTCTTCGATACCTTCTATTGTGTTTTCCAAAGTGGTAACCACAGGAAGAGTTTTGAAATTAGATTTCTGAATAAGAGTTTCTGTCTTTTTAGAACCAGTTCAATGAGGGGAAAAGAATTCTCTGAGTCTCATTGTATTCACTGTATTCAGATATTTGGCTGCTATGCATCTAGACCTCTCAAGGCAGTGGTAAAGGCTGAGAAGTAAAATGAGAAAGTAAGGTAAAAGAAAAGGAAAGCAGAAAACATTGATCGGAATCAAAGAAAAAAGAAGGAAAGAACAAAAAAGCATAAAACATGTCACAGAAAATAAAATTAAGTTAAAAATTAAAACCATACTGCACGGAAGCATGCCACACAAAAAGGGCAGCAGAGGCGGAGATAGAGATGCCTGCATCTATTCTGTCCTATGTAAAGGAGAGACAAATTAGCAACAGAAAGGACAGAGGCAAAGAAAGTGTTTTAAAAAATATTTAAAAAGATAAAAAATAAAGTGCATAGAGAAATTTTGCCTACCTTACTAACGTCTTAGGTCTGGAAGTGGGAGTAGGCTGGGGCTTTGCAGTGGTGAATGTGAACCCCAAAAAAAGGCAGCAGAGGTAGAGATAGCGATACCTGCAAATATTCTGTCTTTACTAATGCCTAGGGTCTGTAAAGGGGGGGGGGGCAGGCTGGGGGCTTTACAGCAGTGAAGGTAGACCCAAGATAGGGAAACAGAGGCAGAGATGGATATGCCTGAAACTATTCTTTTGAATGCTTTTTATTTTGCTCTCCTTTTAAATTAATATCATTATTATTTTCTCTTTTGTCTGATTGCATTCGTTAGGATTTCCAATACTATGCTGAAAAGAGTGTAGAAAGAGGGCAGCCTTGTCTTGTTCTAGTTTTTAGTGGAAAAGCTTTCAGTTTTTCCCTATTCATTATGATGTTAGTTATAGGTTTATCATATATGGCTTTTATTCTGATGAAGAATATCCCTTCTATGTCAATCTTGCTTAGAATCTTACTCATGAAAAGTTGCTAAATTTTACTGAATGACTTCTGAATCAATTGATGTGATCAAATAATTTTTTGATTAAATGATTTTTAACTTTCTTTCTGTTAATGTTATGTATTACATTTAATTCTTCAGTGGTTATGAAGTCATTCAGGAGTAGGATGTTTATTTTCTATGTGTTTGTGTATTTTCAAGTGTTCTTTCTCTAGTTGATCACAAGTTAAATTCCATCCTGGTCAAAGAAGATTGCTGGATAGAGTTTCTCTAGGTTTGGATTTGTAAAGGGCTTGTTTTGTGTCCTATTATGTGGTCAATCTTCAAAAAGATTTCATGTGGGGGTGAAAGAAATAACGTATTTTTTTGGTTGTTGGGTGAAATGTTCTACAGATGTCTGTCAAGTCCATTTGATTTATGGTATCATTCAGATCTTGTATCTTTTTATTTATTTTTTTTTCTAGAGGATTTGTCAAGAGGAGATGGTGATGTGGTAAGAACTCCAATGATTATTGTGTTGTATTCTATCTTTCCTTTTAGATATAACAGTTTCTCCTTCACATATTTCAGTGCTCCAGTGTTGGGTGCATAAATATTTGTAAGTGTAATATTTTCTTGGTGAGTTAGCCCTTTTAATACTATATACTATCTGAATTCTTTACTTCTCTTTTCCTCATAGATCAGGGCAGTTCTCATCTCTCAATAAGTGTCCGTTTCCATCTGCAGCATCCTGCACAGTCAGGGAACGTGAGGCAGTGCAGAATCTCAACCCAAGCCCCAACCCCACTCTCAACATCAGAGCCTCCTCTCATCTCACTCACAAAATTCAGGGCAGCTCTCAGCTCTCAAGCAGAGTCAGTCTCCATCTGCAGCTCCCTACTCCATCAGGGAAACTGAAGGAGAGGTAAACCTCAACCCCTCTCCCAGCCCCAGATCCCAACTTCACACCCCTCCTCAGCCAGAAATGTCAGGGCAACTCTCCACTCTCAAAGTCCATCTCTATCTGCAGCCTTCAGCCCAGTCAGGAAACCTGAGGCAAAGCTAAAGCTCAGCCCCAGTCCCCGGCTCAGCCACAGCTCCCAGCCTCAGTTCTCTCCCTTTAACCAGAAAGATACGTCTTTTTTTCCATTTTTATCTTGCTAATTCTTTATTTCTCTTCCCCCATAGGTCAAGGAAGCTCTCAGCTCTCAAGTAGAGTCCATCTCCACCTGAAGCTCACTGCCTAAATATTTTTTCCCTTTCATTTTCTATTTCCTTCCTTCTTACATTGTCATTTTCTGCTCATCCTCTACACTCCAGAGGAACTAGAGAGGATTAAAACTATATTTTTCAAACATCTTAGCATTGTGAGGCTCTCAAAAATCCTCACCCAGCACTGAGCCACCAGCAAAAAAGAAGAAACTACTCTTCAGAAACCTGAAAACAAAACACCTCCCATGGGTGCCTCATTACTAACTGTGGCAGAAGAGAAACCATCACATAAAAGCAATTCACAGTAAAAAAAGCAAAGTACTTCCCAGTACAAAAACATTCTCCAAAGAGTTATTCAAAAGTGAATACATTATGATGTTAGTTATAGGTTTATCATATATGGCTTTTATTCTGATGAAGAATATCCCTTCTATGTCAATCTTGCTTAGAATCTTACTCATGAAAAGTTGCTAAATTTTACTGAATGACTTCTGAATCAATTGATGTGATCAAATAATTTTTTGATTAAATGATTTTTAACTTTCTTTCTGTTAATGTTATGTATTACATTTAATTCTTCAGTGGTTATGAAGTCATTCAGGAGTAGGATGTTTATTTTCTATGTGTTTGTGTATTTTCAAGTGTTCTTTCTCTAGTTGATCACAAGTTAAATTCCATCCTGGTCAAAGAAGATTGCTGGATAGAGTTTCTCTAGGTTTGGATTTGTAAAGGGCTTGTTTTGTGTCCTATTATGTGGTCAATCTTCAAAAAGATTTCATGTGGGGGTGAAAGAAATAACGTATTTTTTTGGTTGTTGGGTGAAATGTTCTACAGATGTCTGTCAAGTCCATTTGATTTATGGTATCATTCAGATCTTGTATCTTTTTATTTATTTTTTTTTCTAGAGGATTTGTCAAGAGGAGATGGTGATGTGGTAAGAACTCCAATGATTATTGTGTTGTATTCTATCTTTCCTTTTAGATATAACAGTTTCTCCTTCACATATTTCAGTGCTCCAGTGTTGGGTGCATAAATATTTGTAAGTGTAATATTTTCTTGGTGAGTTAGCCCTTTTAATACTATATACTATCTGAATTCTTTACTTCTCTTTTCCTCATAGATCAGGGCAGTTCTCATCTCTCAATAAGTGTCCGTTTCCATCTGCAGCATCCTGCACAGTCAGGGAACGTGAGGCAGTGCAGAATCTCAACCCAAGCCCCAACCCCACTCTCAACATCAGAGCCTCCTCTCATCTCACTCACAAAATTCAGGGCAGCTCTCAGCTCTCAAGCAGAGTCAGTCTCCATCTGCAGCTCCCTACTCCATCAGGGAAACTGAAGGAGAGGTAAACCTCAACCCCTCTCCCAGCCCCAGATCCCAACTTCACACCCCTCCTCAGCCAGAAATGTCAGGGCAACTCTCCACTCTCAAAGTCCATCTCTATCTGCAGCCTTCAGCCCAGTCAGGAAACCTGAGGCAAAGCTAAAGCTCAGCCCCAGTCCCCGGCTCAGCCACAGCTCCCAGCCTCAGTTCTCTCCCTTTAACCAGAAAGATACGTCTTTTTTTCCATTTTTATCTTGCTAATTCTTTATTTCTCTTCCCCCATAGGTCAAGGAAGCTCTCAGCTCTCAAGTAGAGTCCATCTCCACCTGAAGCTCACTGCCTAAATATTTTTTCCCTTTCATTTTCTATTTCCTTCCTTCTTACATTGTCATTTTCTGCTCATCCTCTACACTCCAGAGGAACTAGAGAGGATTAAAACTATATTTTTCAAACATCTTAGCATTGTGAGGCTCTCAAAAATCCTCACCCAGCACTGAGCCACCAGCAAAAAAGAAGAAACTACTCTTCAGAAACCTGAAAACAAAACACCTCCCATGGGTGCCTCATTACTAACTGTGGCAGAAGAGAAACCATCACATAAAAGCAATTCACAGTAAAAAAAGCAAAGTACTTCCCAGTACAAAAACATTCTCCAAAGAGTTATTCAAAAGTGAATACAGAATCAGCAGTTAGCGTAATGGTTATGTCGCTGGACTCCCATGTAGTCCACTGCGGTTTGAATCCCAGACCCGGTGGCCTGAAACTCACACCAGGTACGTGTGCATGCATGCCCAGGATCCCAAGAGGAGAGTGGAGGAGAAGGGATTATGGTGTGACCATCACCCCTGGGGGGGGGTGATATCTCACTTTCTGTCTCTCTATCTCTCTCTATCTTCCTGGCAAGTGTAGCAAAAAAACTCTCTATCTGTAGCAAAAAAACTCTCAAAAAAAAGTGAATACATCACCAAATGGTTAAAAGTTGTAGAAGATTCTCAAGTATAAGAAAATCAGGAAATATGTCTCCATCAAAAGAAAATAATAACTCTCTTCCATCCCTTGAACAAACAAGAGGTTACCAAAATTTCAGAGTAAGAATTCAGAACATTTATGGTGACAGAACTCTATGAGGTGGAACAGAAAAGATATAACAAACTCCAGGAGATGAAGCAGGACACCATAAGAAAGATGAAATGGAACTATTAGAGAGGAATACTGCAATACATAAAATCAAAACTGCTCTTGAAAGTATTAAAAATCAACTAGACCATGACAAAAATAGAATCTTGGATGTAAAAAACAAAACTCTAACCTAGGGGAAAAAAAAACACCAAAAGTTAGAGAAAATCACCTAAAAAAAAAAAAAAAGACTATAATATATGAGAAATACTAGATTTCATTAAATGCCCAAATATCTGAATAACTGGTATCCCAAAAGGTGAAGAAACTAGTAAGGACATTGAAAATCTATTCTATGAAATCCTGGAAGAAAACTCTCCACTTGTAAAGGAGCACTCAAACATCCATAAAAAAGAAATATAAAGGAACCCAAATAGAATCAACTCAAGGAGATCCTCTCCAATGGCGCATCATAGCAAGACTGGCCAAAACCACAGAAAAACACAAAATACTAAAATTGGCAAGAGAGAAAAATCAAGTGACTTATAAAGGTTATCTCATCAGGGTAACACCATACCTTTCAATGGAAAAAATTCAAGTAAGGAAAGAATGGAAAGATACATTGAAAGTGTTAAGAGGGAAACAATTTCAACCAAGATTATTATACCTGGTGAGATTATCCCTCATATGGGGAAAAAAAAGATAAAAATCTTCTCAGACAAATAAAACCTGAAAGAATTTACCACCACACCAGCTTTTCAAGAAATTCTGAAGAGAGTGCTATACCAGGAAAACTAAAGAAAGCACAGACAGAAATAAGAGAATAAAAAATAACTGAGGAAATGGCCAACTTAATAGTAGGAACAAGTCCAGAAATATCAATAACATTGAATGTCAATGGATTAAATTTTCCAATCAAGACACACAGATTGACTGAATGGATATAAAACCAGAAACCTTGTATGTGTTGCCTACAAGAAACACAGCTCATGGATAAAGACTTAACATAGACTAAACCTGAAGCTCTTAAAAAAGATATTCCATGAAAATAAAAGTGAAGAAAGAGCTAAAAGAATGATACTAATTTCAGATAAAATAGGCTTTAAAACAAAATCTGTAAGAAGAGACAAAGAAGGGCATTATATAGTAGTAAAAGGGCTAATTCCTCCAGAAGATGTAATGCTGGTACATATTTGTGCACCCAACTCAGAAGCACCCAACTACATGAAGAAAAGTCTTAGATCTAAAAGGAGAGATAGACTGCATCACACTAATTGTTGGGAATCTCAATGGCCCACTATCTCCTTTGGACAGATCATCTAGACAAAAAAATAAGCAAAAAGATACAGGAAATAAATGATAGCATAAATAAAATGGATTCAACAGACATCTGTAGAACCTTCCACCCAAAAAACACAACACAACACTATATATATATATCTATAGATAGATAGATATAGATATAGATAGATATAGATATAGATATAGATGATATAGATATAGATATAGATATAGATAGATATAGATATAGATATATAATCTCACCACCATTTGAAAGATTTACTGCTGAGTGAAGCATGCCAGGCTATAAAAAAGAGATATTGTATATCTCCACTTAACATATATTGACTGACTGCACTCTATGGCTGACTCTGGAATACTAGAGGATATAGAAACATGGAAAATAGTTATAAATACTAGATACAGTGTGGGAAGAGAGTAAGAAAAGAGGAGTCTGAGGAAAGTATTAAGGAGAAAAATAGAGAGGCAAGACATTTATGAGACACAGAAATGGATTATTATCTGTTGATGATAACATGTATAATATCTCCAACTGGACTAGTGTGGAATGTATTACTAGTGTCAGAAAATTCACTTTACAAGCTAAGTGATATATAGTGGTGATTGAATGTATAAGATAAATTTAAATAAAATAAAATACATTTTAAAACTATATACTGTCCTTCTTTGTCTCTTCTTTTTTTAAATGGGTGAGAGGCTACATGTTCTAATTATCTAATTAGATCCCTATAGAATTATATAAGTATTATTCTTTATTGAGATCCATAAGAACTAATACATATACTTGAGATTTTCTTTTCTTAGCATCATACTTAGTAATCGCAAGATGGCTGCTGCTGAGCATCAGCTGATAATTAACTCTGCTTGCTGGAGCTGTTTCCCGAAACTGCATTCCTTGAAATTCCTGCTTACATCAATCAAACAATTGTTGAACTATAATAGACCCGCCCTTAATCCAACCCTGAATGGAATCTATGATCCCTACTGTTAAAACTTTATGAACTGATCATTAGAACACGTTTACTTGCATGTATCACATTTTCAATAAAAAGGCACAATGATTCCTATCAGTTGTCACTCTACGGAGAGCAATCTCTGGGAGTGTCTGACTGAGGATGTGCATGAAAAAGGCACCGAGGCCCCAGTCTTTCCTTCCTGTGCCGCCTCTGTCAAGATAACCCACCCCCACCGAGGCTGGTCCTCGCCACAACATCCCTTCATGATGAAAACTCTCAACAAAATCGGCATACGAGAGACATTTCTCAACACAATAAAAGCTATCTATAAAAAACCCATAGTGAACATCATCCTGAATGAGCAAAAGCTGAAAGCTTTTCCACTAAAATCTGCCCACTTTCTCCACTCTTTTTCAATATAGTACTGGAAGTCTTCACCAATGCAATCAGAAAAGAGGATAAAATAAATGTCATTCAAATAGGAAATGAAGAAGTGAATCTCTCTCTATTTGCAGATGACATGATTGTATAGATAGAAGGCCCAATGGTATCAATGAAAAAATTCCTAGAATTAATACATAAAAACAGTAAAGTTGCAAGATACAAAATAAACATACAGAAATCTACAGGTTGTCTACATACAACAGCAGACAGACTGAGACAGAATAGAAAAAAGTTATTCCATTTACCATTGCCACAAAAAGTATAAGATACCTAAAAATAAATCTAACCAAAGAAGTCAAAGATCTCTGCAAGGAAAACTATGAAAAGCTAAGAAAAGAAATAAAAAATTACACAAAAAACTGGAAGGGCATCCCATGTTCCTGGATTGGAAGAATTCATACAATCAAAATGGGAATCCTAGCCAAATTAATCTACATATTTAATGTAATCCCAATCAAAATACAAGACACATTCTTCAGAGATCTAAAAAAGACAATCATAAAATTTTTCTGGAATCATAAAAGACCTCATATTGCCAAATGAATCCTGCCCATAAAGAGTGGAGTGGGCAGCATCTCACTCCCAGGCCCAAAAATATACTACAAATTTTTGGCATTCAAAATAGCATAGCACTGTCACAAAAACAGAGAGGTGGACGAATGGAACAGAATAGAGTCCCCAGACATAAACTCCCAAACATATACTCAACATACCCTTTTTGACAAAGGGTACCAGTAAATCCACTGAGAAAAGTAAAACCACTTCAGTAAATGGTGCTGGAAAAACTGGATATCCACCTCCAGAAAGATGAATCTGAGCCCATACCTCTCACCTGTGACAAAAAAATCAACTCAAGATGAGTCAAAGATTGAAATCTAAGGCCTCAACCTATAAAACTGCTTCTGGAAAACACTGGGGAAACTCTTGGAGACATTGGTGTAGGCAAAGACTTCTTAAATAAGACCCCCAAATCAAAGTCAATAATCCCTATAATAGACAAGTGGGATTACATCAGACTAAGAAGTTTTTACATGGCAAAAGATACACTAATTATTGTGAATCACAACTCTCAGAATGGGAATATATATTTTGTAAACTATGCATCAGACAAGGAGCTAATAACCAGAATACACAGAACTCAACCAGCTGTTCTGAAAAAAAGATGATTAACCCTATTAAAAGATGGGAAAATGAGTTAAAAAAAAAACCACTTTTTAACGATGACATATGAATTGCCAAAAGGCATATGAAAAAATACTCAACATCCCTCAGTTTAGGGGGATTAGAGACCAAAACAATGAGATATCCCCTAACCCCAGTCAGAATGACTAAGATTATAAAAATAAATAATGATAAGTGCTGGCGGGGGTGTGGTGAAAGGGGAACTCTCTTATGCTGATGATGGGAATGTAAATTTAGCTACTGTGGAGAACAATCTGGATTTCTAAAACATCTACAAATAGAACTTCCACATGATCCAACAATTTCACTCCTTGGTATCTACTCAAAGCATGGAGGAATTCTTAATTGGAAAAGTCCTTGCACATCAATATTTACTGTGGCATTATTCAGAATTGCTAAGATGTAGAGCCACTCCAAATGCTCATGAACAGATGAATGGATTCAAAAACTTGGCACATATATTTTATGGAATACTACTCAGTCATAAAAAAAGACCATGCCTTTTCCCGTTAGAGTGGCGAGTGGCACAGGCACCAAGATGTCCAACTGAGTGGTCTGCTGGGTAGCCAGTCATGCCAGGATCTGGTACACAGCCTCAGGACCGCAGCTCAATGCACAGCTGGAATGTTGGCTTTCACAAGTACAGTCTACAAAAAGACCTTCTAGAGTCATTATTGCACCCCATGTGGGATATACGTATTGTGGGTCTTATGCTGCCCATGCTTACAAACAAGTGGATCCATCTATTACCCAAAGAATTTTCATCCTTGGGCCTTCTCATCATGTGCCCCTCTCTCGATGTGCACTTTCTAGTGTGGATATATATAGGACACCTTTGTATGACCTTCGTGTTGAACAAAAGATTTATGGAGAACTATGGAAAATGGGGATGTTTGAATGCATGTCTGTGCAAACAGATGAAGATGAACACAGTATTGAAATGCATTTGCCATACACAGCTAAAGCCATGGAAAGCTATAAAGATGAGTTTACCATTATTCCTGTACTGGTTGGAGCTCTGAGTGAGTCAAAAGAACAGGAATTCGGAAACTTTTCAGTAAATATCTAGTGGATCCTAGTAATCTCTGTGTGGTTTCTTCTGATTTCTGCCATTGGGGGTCAAGGTTCCATTACAGTTACTATGATGAATCCCACGGGGAGATTTATAGATCCATTGAATATCTAGATAAGATGGGTATGAATATTATAGAACAATTAGATCCTGTATCTTTTAGCAATTTCTTGAAGAAATATCATAATACTGTATGTGGAAGACATCCCATTGGGGTGTTATTAAATGCTATCACAGAGCTCCAGAAGAATAGAATGAATATGAGCTTTTTCTTTTTGAATTATGCCCAGTCAATTCAGTGTAGAAACTGGCAAGACAGTTCAGTGAGTTATGCAGCCGGAGCACTCATGGTCCACTGAAGCTCTGAATCTTCAGGGATGCCACCTGTACATACTCATACTCTGTCCGGGGTTCCAGCCTAGCCTTTACAGAGATACTGGTCCTGGGGGCTCTGAAACCTCCAATAGAACTTTCTTCTCTTCTTTTCTAGTAGGTGTAGTCCTTCCCTAATTTCAACTCATTAAAAAATGTTTTATAGTTTAGGGCAGTGGAAGGAAGGCTGGTATCTTTTTTTGATCAAAAAAAGATGACAATGTAAAGGCCCAGTCACCTTTTTTTGATCAAAAAAGATGACAATGTAAAGGCCCAGTCACCACAGACAGTTGTTTGAAAGTAACTCATAAAGCCTTTATCATACCCTAAATTTGCACTCTTTGCAGACTTGTGCACATATATTCTGCTTTCAGAATAGTTTTTCAAATTGTACACAAATAAAAAAATGGGTGGAAGTTTTTTAATAAAATAATTGCACTTATAAATTATCTGTATTAGAATGTAATAAATCTCCAGTTATAGTCCATTACTATCTGTATTGTACAACAGATACCTTTTATTTTAGTTGCTAGTAAAGGGCTACACAGCTCAAAAAAAAAAACCCTGCTTTTTGACATAAAGTGAATGAATAAGTAAGATTTACTGCTGAGTGAAGCAAAGCACTCCATAAAGGATAGACATTGTATTCCCCACTTTATATATACCAAGTTTCCACATCCTATAACAGAAACTGAATGACTAAAGGACATAGAAACACAGTAAATGGTTATGAATACCAGATATAGTGTGAGAAGAGCATGGGTGAAGGAATAGAGTCTGAGGAAGGACGTTAAGGAGAAAAATGGAGAGGCAAAGCATTAATGGGAAAAAAATGGGGTATTATCTGTTGAAGATAACTTTATAGTATTATCAACTGGACTGGGGTGAAATCTACACAAGTAGGAATATGCATTTTGCAAATTAAATGACACGATTGAATGTATAAAAGAACTTGAAGAGACAGCACTGGGGCAAGTGAGAGCCAGACGGGCACTGGGTGACTCTGTTTCTCACAGAGGAAAGATAAGTAAACGTAGGCAAAGGAGTTCCTAAGAAGCCAAAAGGCAAAATGTCATTATATGCATTCTTTGTGCATACTGCTGGGAGGAGCACAAGAAGAAGCACCCAGATGCTTCAGTCAACTTCTCAGAGTTTTTTAAGAAGTACTCAGAGAGGTGGAAGACCATGTCTGCTAAAGAGAAAGGAAAGTTTGAAGATATGGCAAAGGCAGACAAGGCCCATTATGAAAGAAAAATGAAAACCTATATCCCTACTAAACGGGAAACAAAAAAGAAGTTCAAGGATCCCAATGCACCCAAGAGGCCTCCTTTGGCCTTTTTCTTGTTCTGTTCTGAATGTCACCCAAAAATCAAAGAACATCCTGGCCTACCCATTGGTGATGTTGCAAAGAAACTGGGAGAGATGTGAAATAACACTGCTGCAGGTGATAAACAGTCTTATAAAAAGAAGGCTCCTAAGCTGAAGGAAAAATATGAAACGGATATTGCTTCATACCAAGCTAAAGGAAAGCCTGATGCAGCAAAAAAAGGGAGTTTTCAAGGCTGAAAAGAGCAGGAAAAAGGAGGAGGAGGATGATGAGGAAGATGAAGATGAGGAAGAAGAGGAAGATGAGGGTGAAGATGAAGATGATGATGATGAATAAGTTCATTCTAATGCAGGTTTATTTTCCTTGTGTATAAAGCATTTAACCCCCTGTACACAACTCACTCCTTTTCAAGAAAAAATTGAAATATAAGGCTGTGTAATATTTGTTTTTAAACTGTACAGTGTCTTTTTTTGTATAGTTAACACAATACTGAATGTGTCTGTAGATAGCCCTGTCCTGGTGGTATTTTTAATAGCCACTAACTTTGCCTGGTACAGTATAGGGGTTGTAAATTGGCATGAAAATTTAAAGCAGGTTTTTGTTGGTACTCAGCACAAATTAGTTATGTATGGGGATGGTCGTTTATTCATCTTCAGTTGTCTCTGATGAAGTTTATATAAAATAATTGTTCTGTTAACTGAATACCACCATGTAATTCAAAAAAAAAAGGTGCAGCTGTTTTGCTGACATGCAAATACAATGCTTCTAAGTGAATGCAATTTTTTTATTAGTATTGTTTTCTGTCCCAATCCACAGGACAGTCAAACAGTAACCTGGGGGAGGGAGCAAGAAAAGGGACAAACTCACACAGACACACAGAGTGGAGACAAGATGAGGTGCTGATCAAGTCTCAAGTTTATTAAGGAAGAATGGCAAGTTTATGCAGGCTGGGTTGCCCGAAATGCAAATAAGGTATTAGAGCATTGACCAATCATTAGTGTCCCGGAAGCTGCCCTAAATGCAAATGAGGATTCTAGTTCAACCACTCGGCGAGTATACTGCAATTGCAAGCAGAGGTCCAGCAAAGGAGAGGCACATTACCTCTTCCATTGCCTAGAAACCTATCTGCCCTGTGGGAAGAACAGTTGCTTACATGGTTTCTGACAGTTGGTCACATGGTTTCTGGGAAATGGTTTGCTCAGTGAGGAAGTAAAAGTGAAACCCGAAGGTTTCTAAGATGGCAGATAGCTCTTAAGATGGCTTCCTTGTGTAGTGCCCCCCATGTGTACCCCTTTTTTATTTTTTTTTCACTTTTTTGTTTTAATTTTTTA
>NW_006160202.1:691332-692962 GCF_000334495.1 Tupaia belangeri chinensis
ATATATGTGCCACAGTTTTTCAATCCATTCATCCATACAGGGGCATTTGGGTTGGTTCCATGTCTTAGCAATCGTGAATAATGCTGCAATAAACATTGATGTGGAAGCACTTTTCCAATGAAGAATTCTTCTGCCCTTTGGGTAGATACCGAGGAGTGGGATTGCTGGGTCATATGGTAGTTCTATTTGTAGATTTTTGAGAAATCTCCAAATTCTTCTCCACACTAGCTGGACCTATTTACATTCTCACCAGAAGTGTAAGAGGGTTTCCCTTTCACCACACCCCCACCAACACTTATCATTTTTTGTTTTTTTAATCTTAGACATTCTGAACAGGGTTAGGTGGTATCTCAATGTTGTTTTGATCTGCATTTCCCTTACAATGAGGGATGTGAAGCATTTTTTCATATGTCTTTTGGCTATTCGTATGTCATCTTTAGAGAGTGTTTTTTTCAACTCCTTCTCCCATCTTTTAATAGGGCTGATCAGCTTTTTTCAAAACAGCACCTTGAGTTCCTTGTGTATTCTGCTTATCAGTCCCTTATCTGAAGCATAATTAACAAAACATTTTTTCCCATTCAGAGGGCTGTCAATTCACACTAATTACTGTGTCTTTGCCATGCAGAAACTTCTTAGTCTGATGTAATCCCACTCGTCTATTTTGGGGATCGTTGTATGTGCTTTTGGGGTCTTATTTAAGAAGTCTTTGCCTACTCCGATGTCTCAGAGTTTCTCCTGTGTTTTCCACCAGTAGTTTTATAGTTTGAGGTTTTATTTTGAAATCTTTGATTCATTTTGCATTGATTTTTGTTAATGTTGAGCAATAGGGGTCCAGTTTCATGTATCTACAGATGGTTGTCCAATTCTTCCAGTACCGTTTGCTGACAAGATTTTCTTTTCTGCACTGGATTGTCTTGTGCCCTTTGTCAAAAATCATTTGACTGTATGTTTTTGGGTTTATTTTTGAGATTCCTATTCTATTCCATTGGCCTACATGCCTGTTTTTGTTTCAGTATAATGCTGTTTTGATTATCACAGCTTTGTAATGTATTTTGAGGTCAGGAAGTAAGATGCTTCCTACTTCATTCTTTTTGTACAGTATTACTTTGGTGATATGGGGTCTTTTATGAACCAGACAAATTTTATTATGATTTTTTAAAAATTCTGTGAAGAATATTTCTGGTAATTTAATCAAGATTGTGTTAAATTTGTAAATTATTGTGTAGAATTGACATTTGATTATATTAATTTTTCTAATTCAGGAATATGGGTGGTCTTTCCACTTTTCTTGTATAATTTTCTATTTCTTTTTTATTTTTTCATAGTGATTTTTACATGGAGATCATTGGGTCTTCTATGTATACAATCATGTCATCTGTGAATAGAGTTTCACTTCTTTTCCTATTCTAATGCCTTTTATTTTTTCCTTTTCTGATTGCATTGGCGAGGATTTTCAGTACTATATTATAAAGGAGTGGAGAAAGCGCATAACCTTGTCTTGTTCCCATGTTTAGTGGGAAAGCTTTCAGCTTTTCTCCATTCAGGATGATGTTTGCTATGTGTTTTTCATAGATGGCTTTTATTGTGTTGAGAAATGGCCCTTCTATGCCGATTTTGCTGAGAGTCTTGA
>NW_006160202.1:696513-717136 GCF_000334495.1 Tupaia belangeri chinensis
GGGAAGATCTTCTGGGGTTGAGTCTATTTGGTGTCCTTTGTATTTCTTGGGTCTGGATGCTTGAGTGCCTTTCTAGACTTGGGAAATTCTCTTCCAGAATTTCATGGAATAGATTCTCCATGCTGTTATTACTTTCTTCACTTTCTGGGATGCCAATTATTCTGATGTTTGGGCATCTTATGGAATCTAGTATTTCTCATATATTATGCTTATGTTTTTTAGTTATTTTCTCTATCTTTTTGGTGTTTTTTTAAGGTCAGAGATTTTTATCTTCTACATTGGAGATTCAATCTTCTGCATGGTCTAATTGACTTTTAATACTTTCAAGAGAGTTTTTGATTTCCTGTATTTCAGACTTCATCTCTAATAGCTCCATCTGATTCTTTCTCAGAGTGTTCATTTCTTCTTTCATATCGTGGAAAGATTTCTTAATCTCCTGATGTTCATTGTCTCTTCTGTTCTAACTCATAGAATTTGTTCATCATGAAGGTTCTAAATTCTTTCTCTGACATTTTGATGACATCCTCAGATTTTAAGAGAGATGGAGGGGAGTTACTCTGTTCCTTTGATGGAGACATATTTCCTGAGTTGTTAAGACCTGAGGTTCTTCTCTTACTTCTGGCCATTAGATTATGTATTCTCTTTTGAATATCTCTTAGGAGAAAGTTTCTTTGACTAGGAGCAAGTGTGTATCCATTTTCTGTGAACTGATGTGTGCAGAAGTACCTCTCCTGATGTTTTTAGTAATGTGGTCTCAAGAGGGGTACTTGATTCTAGATAATCACAGGTTGTTCAGTATTGACGAGGATCCCAGGAACCTTCCAATATACTATGGAAGTTCAGAACTGGGATTCAAGATCTGTCAAATCCCTCAGGAAGAGTGGAGGATGAAGAAGAGAGGATAATGTAAGAGGAAAGAAAAGAGTCCCGAGGAGATTAAAGAAAAAGTTGTGTGCTGCGCAATAGCGCAGTGCGCGATTTCACCAGTGGGCTATAGGTGGAATGGGAGAACTCCTGCAGGGCAAAGACCTGTCTGGTCTGTGGGACAAGGGGGAGGAGAGAATAAGCAAATCAAAATGAAATAGCAAAGAGGAAAAAAATGAAAAGAATGAGGCCTTGCCTACCTTTAAAGAAGGTGAGGTTTTAGTATTGGGAGCCTGGTGTGGGCTGGGGGGCAGTCGTGCCCCAGCCTCAATGTCCCTTGCTGGGAAGTGGGCTATAGATGGAATGGGAGAACTCCTGCAGGGCAAGGACCTGTCTGGTCTGTGGGACAAGGGGGAGGAGAGAATAAGTAAATCAAAATGAAATAGCAAAGAGGAAAAAAATGAAAAGAATGAGACCCTGCCTACCTTTAAAGAAGGTAAGGTTTTAGTCTTGGGAGCCTGGTGTGGGCTGGGGGGCAGTTGTGCCCCAGCCTCAATGTCCCTTGCTGGGAAGTGGACTATAGATGGAATGGGAGAACTCCTGCAGGGCAAAGACCTGTCTGGTCTGTGGGACAAAGGGGAGGAGAGAATTAGCAAAGAAAAAAGAAATATCAAAGAAGAAAAAAATGGAAAGAATGAGGCCCTGCCTACCTTTAAAGAAGGTGAGGCCCTAGTCTTGGGAGCCTGGTGTGGGCTGGGGGAGCAGTCATGCCCTGGTCTCAATGTTCCTTGCTGGGAGGTGGGCTATTGATGGAATAGGAGAACTCCTGCAGGGCAAGGACCTATCTGGTCCTTAAAGAAGGTGAGGTCCTAGTCTTTGGAGCCTGGTCACCTTTTTTATTTTTTCAAAGAGAGGAGAAAAGGCCTGGGGGAATCATATCCATCTTAGGTTGGAGTCGTTTTTAGGGTCACATGTCCATTCTTACCCGTCATTGGAGAATCCTATTGTGCTGATGGGTTTCCTGTCTTAGGTGGAAGGACTTTACAACATTGGGCTCAGACTCTGTTACTGTCTTTGGATAACTGATTCAGCGCCTCAGGCAGGAGCACAGTCTAGGCTCCATGATACTCCATCTCTAGGTTGTGGTAGTGGATTTGGATAGGCAGCATTTTTATCAAATCAATTTGTTGTTTAAGGAATGCCATGAACTTATTGAAAAGGACAGACCCCAAAGAGCAAACAATCAGAAGGCCTAAAAGGGGACCAAGCAAGGGGAGTAAAAATAGGAGAAGTCCATTCCACACAGCCCATAAGGGGTTGTCAGCAAGCTGTTTTCTATGTTGAAGAAGATATTCCTGTAGTTGGTTGAGCTTGTCACGTACTATGCCCAACTTGTTGGCATAAAAGCAGCAGTGTTCCTGTAAAGCAAAACAGAGACCCCCCCCCATTCTGCCAAGAAGAGATCTAACCCACATCTATTTTGGAGAACTACTTTTGCAAGGGAGTCTAATTGGTCTTAAATAAAGGTAACTGTGGAAGCCAACTCTTGGACATCAGAGATAGGGCCCTCAGTAACTTGTTTGAGGTGAAGAGAGTACCCTAATCCAGTGGAGCTGGTAGTTGTAGCTGCAGTGATGCTCAAGGTGGCAAGAATAGGGAGGAACTGTATATCGCGTTTGGATCTAGTGCATTTGGAGTTTTGTACCTTGAGTCGTCTAATCTTATCTTGAGGTCCACCCTCATCAGAGATGTGGGGAGGAGCAGTTAAGTCCTAACAAAGGGTTTTTCCTTGGTTATCAAGTGTACAGCGTTCTGTAAAGTGACTCAAGATGTCTGAAGTTTCTGTTGATCCTGTAAATGTTTTAATCTGTGTAGCTGTGAAATAAGTTTCATTATCATGAATGCATGTGGTAACATGACTGTAGCAAGAGGCATGAAGTGTTGATTTGAAAGATGAACAGGTAAATGGTGCAGGTGCAGAAGAAGGGATAGTGGGTGTATCAATGCAATACCAACTCTGTAGATATGCGGTGTTTGGGGGGTGAAGATATGTGGTGTGTCCAGAGCATGTAACTATTGTGAGTGGAAGGAAAGATGGGTGATCTTACTGCCCGAGCATTCACAAGGAACGTTTTGTGTAGGAAAGTCTCGAGTTTTTGCCAGGGTCAAAACCAGCGGCGATAGTGTCAAAGAGACAAAGTAGAGTCAGGTATTCAAGAAGAATCTTCATTTTGTTGATCTGTGGAAGAAGAGAGAGGTATCTCAGGGCTTTTATCATCCCTGGATGAGGCGTTATTATCATCTGAATCAATTTGTTTGACCAATCTTTTTGGTAGCCAATGAGCAGCATCCATCTTTTGAGAATAAATGCAGACAGACCCTCTGCCCCAGATGAGGACAGGGTCTGGACCATTCCATGTGTTGTCCAGAGGATCCTTCCGCAAAACTGGCAAATTTTGTTTTAGTTGTTGAATGCCAGAAGTGCTCAGCAGCTGAGCGTCCATCTTTATCAAGTGTCAGAAAATTCAGGACAAAAAGTGTATGTGCTAGAAGGTTTTTTGGTGAGACTTCGGTTTTTAAAAGTTCTTCCTTTTTTAGTTTGTGGAGAGTATTTTTCAAGGAGAGATGAGAATGTTCGACAATGCCTTGTCCTTGGGGGTTATATGGAATTCCTGTAACATGTTTAATGTGGAGTTGTTGGCAAAAAGAGGCAAAATTATTTCCTGTATATCCTGGGCCATTATCTGTTTTGATTTGTTGAAGTTTGCCCAACAAAGAGTGCAGCAAGTACATGGGAAATAACATGTTTACTGGCCTCTTAAGTTTGTGATGTGGCAAAAATGAAACCGCTAAAGGTATCAACAGTAACATGAACATACTTAGTAGTACCAAATTCAGCGACATGAGTAATGTCCATTTGCCACAATGCATTAGGCATAAGATCCCTAGGATTAACGCCTAGATGTGGTGTAGGCAAAAGGGTAAGACAGGTTGGACATTGTTTTACAATTTGTTAGGCCTGTTCCTGAGTAATTTTAAACATGAGACAAAGAGCGTGAGAATTTAAGGGATGTAGTTGATGGGCAGCAACAGCCTCTGAAAGGTTTGTGTCAGTTTGAGTGGAGGTTAGGAAGGAATGTCTTGTAGCCAGATTAGCGCAGAGATTTCCTTCAGTGAGAGGGCCAGGTAAATCTGTATGTGCATGTAAATGGCCAATATAAAAAGGAAGGTCTCGTTTTTTAATGAGAGACTGTAGTTGGAGGAAAAACTGTGTGGCCTGAGAAACCTGTTTAATTTGTGTCACAGTTTCTAGAAGTAGTATGGACATAGCAATATAAGCGCTGTCAGTGTTCAAGTTCAAGGGTGTGTCAGGAAAAGCAGAGAAAACTGCAACAACTGCCTGCAGTTCAACTAATTGAGCTGACACTGAGGATGTTGTAAATGTAACTGTTTGATCAGGGAAAGAATAAGAAGCACTATGTGGGTGGTGGAACAGAGGGCCAGTTCTGTGCTTCCAGGCGTTGTTCTGGAGAGGTCTGAAATGGATTGCTGTTGTTTGCTGGAACAAACTCTAGTGTCCTAAAAGCTTGATTGGGTCTGGGGGCTTGGGGTGGTCCCCTGTTCCTGTTTCCCTGATTATGGTTGATTGACCTTCCATGGATGTCCATTTTAGATCTGCATTCATTAATGGGGTGGCGTCCCCTTTGGCATTTACTGTACAACTCAAGAGGGTGATTTTTTTTTCTGACCACCAGTGTTTTTTGTCCTGCAATTTTTTGCCATATGTCCGGGCCAACCGCAATTAAAACAATTGCCTCTATTGTTACAGTTAAGGAATTGGTGGACAGTATACCCTTGAAGGGCAGCAGCCATAGCCAATCTGTTGGTATGCTGACCCAATATCAGAACATAGGCAAATATATCCTGATAAATCTGTCTTTTTTTCTATATGGCCTAATTGTTTCTTTACAGGCAGTATTGGTGTTCTCGTATGCCAATTGTTTAACAAAATCAGTACCTGCATCAGCGCTGTCAAATATTCTCCCTGCTGCAGTAATTAACTGATGAATAAACTCCAAAAAAGTTTCATCAGGCCCTTGTTTTATTTTGGTAAGGGAGATACTTAAGTCTCCCTTAGTAGGCAGTTTTGTCCAAGCTCTCATGCTAGCCACATGAATTTGAGCAAATAGCCCTGGATCATATTGTATTTGATTGTCACCATTTGCATAATTGCCTTCTCCCAATAACATATCTGCCGTCCAGCCATTGTTGGCCTGGGCATTACAGCGTGAGGTCTCCCTGCAAGTCTCTACATATTTTGATTTCCAAAGTAAGTAATCTTCTCCAGAGAGCATAGCACGGGCCAATGTTTGCCAATCCATTGGTGTAAACCAATTGTCTGCCACTGATTCAAATATGGTTAAAGTATATGGAGCTATAGCTCCATACTGAGCAACTGCTGTTTTCATTTCTTTTATGAATTTAAAGTCAAAGCCATTATGATGGTATCATGCTTATCCTTGTTGATCTACAGTCTCTGTTACTGGGAAGGCTTCCTGTTCTTCAAAGTTTATTAATGGCTGTGGTATCTGAACTGGATTAATTTTTGTGCCAGGGGTAAATGTGGGCTGGTTGCAAAGTCCACTCTTAGATTTACCCACTCTCAGTTTTCCCAATTGTGATATTAGGTCTTGATGTTTCTTTTCTAATTGAATTTGTTCATTGAGTTGTTTAGCTTTATTCAGAACCACTTATCTAGGATCGATTACCGGCATCACCAAAGGTGGTACAGATGTGACCAAATTATAAGATGGTGGTCTTTTTGTGAAAGGCAGCCATTTTGGATTATTGTACTTGGCAGCCTCTATTTCTAGTTTCTTCAGGCAGCCATTTTGGATTATTGTATTTAGTTGCCTCTGTTTCTAAAGTTACTTCTTCAGGTAGCCATTTTGGATTATTGTATCTGGCTGCCTCTGTTTCTAAAGTTTCTTCTTCAGAATCAGTTAATTGGTCATCTAAATGAGCTTTAAGTTCTGTAAGAGATGGATATAATTTTTTTCTGAGGCTTTTTGAAGTTTGTAACTTCGTCTTTGACTCTTAGTTTTTTAATTTGTTTCAGTTTGACATCCAATTGTTTATCAAGATTTGTTATTTTTTCCTCACTGTCTAAGGAAATTAAATCTCCTTTTTTTAGGTATCAGGGTCTTTTTTAGTTTCTATGGCATTTCCACTATCTGCCTGAGTTTTATCTCTTTGCATAATTTGTTCTCCCTCCACAACAAATGTCGCAATTTTGGGGTCAGTTGACCGGAATCCAATGATTTCATCTATTAGATTCCAATCCAATCCAAATGTGACGTAGCGATCTTTTAATGTGTCACCTACTCTCTTCCACCTTTGTTCATCAATAGGACCTTCTTGGGGAAACCAGGGGAACACCTCTTTTAGGAAGTCAAAAAAAGAAAGTAATTGTTTGATCTTAATTTTAACTCTGTGCATCTTGAGGGCTTCAGTAATCCCATGAACAAATAACTCATGTTTACTCATTTCTTGTCCCATAATTACCCTTATTACTTATAAGTAACCGTTTTTACTTACCAGCATGATTCTTTGCCGTCCCGTTCTGTTTTTCGCCATGACCTTCTTTATCCTGGTGCTCCTCACTGGATCCCTCGTACCCAGGTCCCTGTTCGGGTGCCACATGTCCCATCCCGCAGGACAGTTGAACAGTAACCTGGGGGAGGGAGCAAGAAAAGGGACAAACTCACACAGACACACAGAGTGGAGACAAGATGAGGTGCTGATCAAGTCTCAAGTTTATTAAGGAAGAATGGCAAGTTTATGCAGGCTGGTGTGCATTGATTGTTTGCCCAAAATGCAAATAAGGTATTACAGCATGGACAAATCATTAGTGTCCCAGAAGCTGCCCTAAATGCAAATGAGGGATTCTAGTTCAACCAATAGGCGAGTATCCTGCAATTGCAAACAGGTGTCCAGCCAACGAGAGGCACGTTCTCTCTGCCGTAGCCTAGAAACCTCTCTGCCCTGAGAGAAGAACAGTTGCTTACATGGTTTCTGACAGTTGGTCACATGGTTTCTGGGAAATGGTTTGCTCAGTGAGGAAGTAAAAGTGAAACCCAAAGATTTCTAAGATGGTGGATAGTTCTTAAGATGGTTTCCATATGCAGTGCCCTCCACAGTTGTCTTTTTCATAGGTGTGAAATTTTCTTCTTCAGACCAAAAGACTAGGGGAAGTTAATCTTTTGCTTTTGCCCATTTTGGATCACATGAATTACTACAGTGTTTATCTTTTCATTATAGTGAGCTGATAAAAAGCTTTTGTCTACACACCCTGCATATCATGATGGGGGTAATAAAAAATTGAGACAGTTCTTATCCATAACTGAAATTCTGAAATTTTAATCAGTTGATAACAAATTTCACATAGCCCACTTAAGATTTATAAAGTGAAGAGTAACCAGTCTACTCACAGCATGGGATTATTAGAATCAGACATTTTGAAAGCTGTCCTTGAAGGACTAATAGAAAAGTGTGCTCTAATCTTTACATGAGGACTCTATGCCCTGACCTGCAGGACAGTCGAATGGGTACTTGGGTGAGGATGGTGAAAAGGGGGACCCACACATACACAGGCTCACAGAACTCCCACAGACATACACAGAGTGGAGACCAGATGAGGTGCTGATCAAGTCTTCATTTATTGCAGAGCAAACTGTGCTTTATATACAGGCTGGTGGACACCAATTGGTTGCCCGAAAATGAAATACAACAGTATGAGCCAATCATTGATGTGGGTGGATCTCCCATTGTCTAGCAACAGTTGGTCACATGATTTCTGAGACATGGTTTGCTCAATGAGGAAGTGAAGCCTAAGGTTTCTAAGAGGCAGACAGCTCTCAAGATGACTTCCATATGCAATGCCCTCCGCAACTCTATATTCTTTAACTCCCATTACCATGTAATGGTAGCTATATTTTTGCAGTTTCCATGTTAAAGAAGACTTTAGAATGTATCCCCAAAAGCATGAGCTTAAAATACAAGACTGCCATATTAAAGTTTTTTGTTGACCTTGGTTCCAGCAAAGGCTATGAAAGTGCTGGCTGTAAATGTCTTTTCCCATTTATCTAAATATGGACTGTTCAGGAAACTTGATGTTCCATTTAAAATATTTCTTAATTAATTGTGCCGGCTTTTAAAATGATGCCATGACTTCCATCTTCAGACCCCTGACTTAAGGGACACTGAAGCAGGTCTCCCTGCCCCACCTCCAGCCTCATATCCCCAAGCCAGAGATCCCTATCTCTGTCAGCCAGGTAGGATTTTTTTCTTTCTCCTGTCTTTCATTTGTAAATTTCTCACTTCTCCTTTCCACACGGAATGCCCTCAGCTCTACAGCCACTCCACTTTCATCTTCAGACCCATGACAAAATTTTGCACACAATGTGTGACTTTTTTTTATTCTCCTTATTATTTTTTTCCACTTATTTGGTCCTCTATTCCTTTAGCTCTGCCATCCCAGATGGTCTAGATCAGTCTAGAATCATGGATCTGAAATATTCTAGTATTTTAAGACTCTCTGGGATCCTCCCTTTTACTGAACCACCTGTATAAAAGGAGATAAATTTTCTTCACACACCTGAATAGAATACTCCTCCTCGGGTCACATTGCTAAACACAACAGAAGAGAGACTTTGGAAGTCTTCAGTCCACAACAAAAAGGAAACACACTTGCTCCTATTCAAGAAAATGTTCTCTTAAAAGATATTTTAAAGTAAACATATCTCCCAATGGTTAGAAGTAGAAGGAGAGCCTCTGGACTGAATAAAGCAGGAAATATGTCTCCATTAAAAGAACACAGTGACTCCCTTCCATTTCTTGAAAGGAAAAAAAGAGGATGTTACCAAAATGACCGAGAAAGAATTTAGAATAGTCATGGTTAACAAATTCTATGAGTTGGAACAGAAAAGAGACAATGAACTACAGGAGATTAGAAACTCCTTCCATGATATGAAAGAATAAATGACATGCTAATTCAGATGGAATTATTAGAGGTGAAGTCTGTAACACAAGAAATCAAAAGCTCTCTCGAAAGTATTAAAAGTCAATTAGACCTTGCTGAAGATAAAATCTCTGATGTAGAAGATAAAACTTCAGACCTACAGAAAAAACATCAAAAAGATAGAGAAAATAACCAAAAAACACCATAAGGATAACATATGAGAAATACTAGATTCCATTAGATGCCCTAACATACGAATAATTCATATCTCAGAAGATGAAGAAACTAATAAGGGCATGGAAAATCTATTCCATGAAATCCTGGAAGAAAATTTCCCAAATCTAGAGAAACACTCAAACATCCAGATCCAAGAAACTTAAAGGACCACAAGTAGAATCAACCCAAGAAGATCTACCCCAAGGCACACCTTAGCCAGACTGGCAAAGGCCACAGATAAATAGATACAAAAACTGTCAAGAGAGAAACAAGTGACTGGCAAAGATCAGCCCTTCAGGCTAACACTGGACTTCTCAATGGAAATGATTCAAGCAAGAAAATAATGGTATTGAAAGTGTTAAGAGAGAAACAATTTCAACCAAGATTATTATATCCTGAAAGATTATACTTCATATGGGATAAAAAGATCAAAATCTTCTCAGACAAACAAAACCTGAAAGAATTTGACAATGCTAGGACAGCTCTCCAAAAAAACCTGAAGAAAGTACTATTCCAAGAAAACTAAGGAAGTAACAACCAGAAAAAAAGAAATAAAAAGTAACTAAGACAATGGCCAACTTAAACCTTTCGGGACAGGTCCAGTAACATTGAATGGAAATGGATTAAATTCTCCAATCAAGAGACACACACTGGCTGAATGGGAAAAAAACAAACAAAAAAAAAAACCACAGAAACTCTCTATCTGTTGCCTACAGGAAACATGCACTTCACGGATAAAGACATACATAGACTGAAAGTGAACGGTTGGAAAAAAGTTATCCATGCAAATTGGAACCAAAAAAGAGCGAGAGTTGTGACACTAATTTCTGACAAAATAGGCTTTAAAACAAAAACTATTCGAAGAGACAAAGGAGGGCACTGTATTGTAGTGAAAGGGTCAAATGATCAAGAAGATATAATGCTTATTAATATCTATGCACCTATCACAGGAGCACTCAAATATATGAAGGAAAGACTGTTAGATCTAGAAGGGGAGAGAGACTGCAACATACTAATTGTTGGAGAACTCAAGATTGCACTATCCCCCCTGGACAGATGACATAGACAAAAAATAGGTAAAGAGATAAAAGATCTAAATGATACCATAAATCAAACATACTTAACAAACATCTATAAAACCTAACCCTAAGGGGTACCAGTCAACCCAGTGGGAAAAGGAAAAGCTCTTCAGCAAATGGTGCTGGAAAAACTGGATTGTCATTTGCAGAAAGATGAATCAGAATCCCTACCTCTCGCCTTTGACAAATATCAAGTCAAGGTGGTTCAAGGAACTAAATCTAAGACCTCAAACTATAAAATTGCTCCTGGAAAACACTGGGGTAACTCTGGGAGACATTGGAGTAGGGAAATGTAAACTATGCATTAGATAAGAGACTGATAGCTAGAATTCACAAGGAATTCAAGCAGCTGTTTTGAAAAAAGACGATCATCCTATTAAAAGATGGGAGAATGAGTTGAAAAAAAATCACTCTCTAAAGATGACATAGGAATAGCCAAAGGGTATATGAAAAAATGCTCAACATCCCTCATTGTAAGTGAAATGCAGATCAAAACAACCATGAGATACCACCTAACCCCAGTCAGAATGACTAAAATTAAATAAATAAATAAATAAATAAATAAATAAATGCTGGTGGGTTGTGGTGAAAGGGGAACTTTCTTACACTGCTGGTGGGATTATAAATTAGTCCAGCTACTGTGGAGAACAATTTAGAGATTCCTCAAAAACCTACAAATAGAACTACCACATGATCCAGCAATCCCACTCCTTGGTATCTACCAAAGACAGAAGAACACTTAATCAGAAAAGTGCTTGCACATCGATTTTTATTTCAGCAGTGTTCAAAATTACTCAGTCATAGAAACATCCCAAATACGCACGAACAGATGAATGGATTGAAAAGCTGTGGCACAAATACTCAATGTAATACTATTCAGCCATAAAAAAATAACAAAACCCTGACTTTTGACAGGAAGTGGATGAGTATGGAAGATTTACTGCTGAGTGAGACAAGACAGGCTATGAAGGAGAGGCATTGTATGTCCACACTTAATATATACTGAGTGTCTGCACTCTATGAATGAAACTAATTGACTAAAAGATATAGAAACACAGTATATAGATGTAAATACCAGATATAGTACGTGTGAAAGAGGATGGTCTGGGGAAGGACATTTAGAAGAAAAATAGGGAGGCAAAGCATTAATAGCACAAAGAAATCTGTTATTATCTATTGAAATATTTTGTAGTTTTATCAACTGCACTAAGGAGAAATGTTCACCTGTTGAAATATCCATTTTGTAAGACAAATAATAATGTGTTTGAATGTATAAAAGAAAACAGAAAAAAAATAAAATAAGTAAAAATTAAAATAAGTCCACATTAAAATAGGGGAAACATTCCTCTGTTGTGATTTGCTTCTTTATAAATCAAATAGACATGAAAAAATAAGACACAAACTTTGCATCTCAGTACGAATTTGCCCAATTTATTCAAATATGATTTTTCTGTACAAAATCCAAACTCACTCATTAGAGTCATGTTTATCTGCTTAACAGTTTAGAGAACAGTTTGGCAATTTTGTGGTTTAAGTTTATCATTCTCTTAAAGTGACAGTGTTTTAAAAAAGTGTTCTTGTAATTTTACATGCTTTTGTGATGGAGTGCTGTTTTGTTATATAATTTTGACTTGAATTCTTTCCATTTGCATTTGTTTATATAATTTCAGAAGGAATACTGAACATGTGAGTCCTGGATGATACTAATATACTAAGAATTGCAGAGGTTTTTTTTTTAAAAAAAAGAACTTGAAATAAAATAAGATTAAAAATTTTTTAAAAAGTATAGAGCCTGACAATGCCTCATGTATGCTGTTAAAATATATGGCAAATTTAAGGGGTAGACAAATTTAAGACATACAGAGAAAATAGTTGCTCAACTTGGTATTCTTGGTATTCTAGGTTTGAAAAGTATGGATTTCAAAATTATTTTGCACAAAAGTTAAACTTAGAATTTAATTTTATTTCTTCATGAACTTTTTGAAGTATCCTTATACTTTTTAAAAAATTATTTATTTCATTTTATTCATTATTATTTTTATTATTATTAACCTGTCAAGAGAGAGACAGAGAAATAGAAAGTGAGAAAGTTGCCAGGTCCAATACTTGAAATGCGTTCTGCCATGTGGGAACCCAGTGTTATCTTCTGTCTCCTTCCCCACTTCTAAGATGCATAAAAGTCAATGGAGCCAACCATCCTGACAACCTAAACCTTCAGTGATACTAAAATATAAAAACATACAAATTTCAAACTGATGAATGGATTGAAAAAGTGTGTTATATATACTCTATGGAATACTACTCAGCCATAAAAAATAACAAGACCCTGGCATTTGATAGAAAGTGGTCAGATATGGAGGATCTATTGCTGAGTGAAGTAAGCCAGGCTATGAAAAAAAGATATTGTTATCCACTCAATATATACCGACTATCTTCACTCTATGATAGAGAGCAAAATATCGGAGGACATAAAAGCAGTGAAAGTACTTAACAAGGATAAGACAGTGAGGAATGGGGGGTGAAGAGAAGAGGATAGAGAATGATAGCAAGAGAACAAATAGAGAGGCAGGACATCAGTGGGAAGCAGATATGGTTTATTACCTGTTGATGATGACATGTGTAGTATCCTCAACTGGATGGGTCTGAGAAGTATTTCATGATAGGTAAAGTCTTTTTACAAGCAAAATGAGAAATAGTGATTGACTGTATAAAAAAATAATAATTATAATAATAATAATGATGACTGGGAAAACATTGAAAAGATACTGAATGAAGAAGTACAGAGATTAATGTCTCTGCATTGACTGACATGCATGGCATTCCCTTTTGAAAAAGCAGTGTCATACACTGTAAAGTTATATGTAATCCAATGTAATATAAAGAATACTATGATGATAATTTTTAAAAAACATACAAATTTCAAACCTTGTATGAAATCATAATTTTCAGCATAGTCACAACATCACAGTATGAAACTGGTTGAGGGTGTAGTTGAGGAAAAAAACTGGAAATAGTGAGACATTCTAACAGAAGAAAAAGTTAGAAAACACCTCAAATATTTCAGCTGTGAAATAAAATAACCTACAGGGAGTAGAAATTTGTGTGAATGAGATGTGGGGAGACAGGAATAGAATAAGGTACAACCTAAGCATTGAAAGAGATATGAGAGGGACCAGCAGTTAGGATAATGGCTATGTCACTTGACTTCCATGTAGTCAACTGCGGTTTGAGTCCTGGACCCAGTGGCTTAAACTCACCCTGGGTGTGTGTGCTTGCATGCCCAGGATCCTGAGAAGAGAATGGAGGAGAAGGGATTGTAGCATGGCCCTCCCCCTGGGGGGTGATTTCTCACTTTCTGTCTCTCTGTCTCTCTCTGTCTTTCTGGTGAGCGACGTGCACTATAGCTAAAAACCTCTCCAAAAAGAAAAAAAGAGAGAGAGAGAGATGAGAAAAGTCACAGTAAATATGCCTTTTTGAAAAAAAAAAAAAGCAACATTGCCATTTGTAAAATTGTGATCATAATCATCATCATCACTATTGATTCAATGGAAAGGGAGTCCTTGAACTGAGGAATTGGAAAAGCTACCTAGTACACTCCTCCTCCTCACATGAAGAGTTCTCTGGTAATAATTGGTCCATAATGTTATAGTACAATATAAGTCTCTAAAGAAACAGCTTCAATAGTTCATAGAAATAAATAATTACCAAATCCACAATCATGAGAAATTTTTAATTCATCCCTTTCTATACCTGACAGAAGAATCAGTCAAAAAGGGTTTATAAAAATCTAACTACAGGGATCAGCAGTTGACCTAATAGTTATGTAACTGGATTCCCATATAGTCTACCACCGCTCAAGTCCCAGACCTGGTGGCTTAAATTCATGCTAGGCACGTGTGCATGCGTGTCCAAGATCCTGAGAGGAGAATGGAGGAGAAAGGATTGCGGCGTGGCCATCCCCCCTGGGGAGTGATTTCTCACTTTCTGTCTCTCTGTCTCTCTCTGTCTTTCTGGTGAGCACATACACCCTATAGCAAAAATAAATAAATAAATAGATAGATAAATTAAAAACCTCTAAAAAATTAAAGAAAAGAAAACAAATCTAACAACATAATTTATGAATCTAATTAACATATATAGAATACTGCTGAATCCATGAAGAAAACAATTCACATTATGTTCTACTATCTTCAGGAAAATTCACTAAGCTATGGACTCAGAATTTGGGCACTTTTCTGTATGTATACACAGAATGTATTTTTTCTGTATGTATGTCACATTTCACTATACTTCATATAAACCTTTATAGAAGAACTGGAAGAAGGGAAAAGAGAATAATGTTGAATTTGGAAATATTTTAAGAGAGATTTTTGCTATAGAGTGTGTGTACTCACTGGACAGACAGAGACAGAAAATGAGAAATCACCACCTAGGGGGGATGGCCATGCCATAATCCATTTTCCTCCATTCTATTCTTGGAATTTTGGACAAACATGCACACACACCTGGCATGAGATTTAAGTCACCGGTTCTGGGACTGACACTCTGGTCTCCTACATTTGAGTCCAGCGATGTAACCGTTATGCCATCTACTGGTCCCAGATTTGAAAATACTTTTCTAAATATCAAAAAAAGTTTGAAGTGATAAGAAAAAGACTAATAGGGACCAATAGTTAGCATAATGGCTATGTCACTGGACTCCTACGTAGTCAACCACTGTTTGTGTCCCAGACCTGGTGGCTTAAAACTCATGCCAGGCATGTGTGTGTGAGTGCCCAAGATCCCAAGAGGAGAATGAAGGAGAAGGGATTGCAGCATGGCCATCCCCCCAGGGGGTGATTTCTCTCTTTCTGTCTCTCTGTCTCTCTCTGTCTGTCTGGTGAGTGTATGCACCCTATAGCAAAAAACTCTCAAAAAAAAAAGAAAAGAAAAAGACTGTGCTTGAGGAATAAAATTGCAAAAGATATTATAGATCACGAGTAAAGATTCTCAATTAATCACAAGAATGGATGGTTATCTGTTGAGGATGGTGTTACATATTACATATGGTAATATCTTTGACTTAATTGACATGCACTACATGCATGCTTTGAAAAACCATACCAGACTCCCAAAATATTTGTACAAGAAACCCTTTTAAAGCTAAGATGTCTCCTGGCCTGTTCAGGGAAGCTATGCTCTAAACGCCATCTATACTCCCAAAATATACAGACCAGAAGCCATTTTAAAGCTGAGGTGTGTCCTGGGCTGTGCAGCAAAGCTACACTCTAAACTTAATCTTCTAGACTCCTGAAATATTCAGACAAGTGGAGGAGAGATTTTGTCACAGAATGACCAGAAACTACTGTAGAGATACAAGAATCATGAGAAACCAAGAAAATCTCTCTTCCCTAAGGAAAAAGAACAATCCTTCATCATCAACAGACAGTACAATAGAATTCACAAAAATATCTGATAGAGAATTCAGAATATTCATAGTGACCAAACTAAATGAGATTCAAGAGTTGACAGATAATGAACTCCAGAAGACACAGGAGAGAAGAGACAACGAGTTCCAGGAGACGCTGAAGTTCTTCCATGATTTGAAACAGAAAATACACATCATAAAAATAAAATCAAATGAAGCTACTAGAGATGAAGGTTGCCATCCATAAAATCAAAACGTCCCTCAAAAGTATTAAAAGCAGATTAGTCCACACAGAAAATAGAATGTTGAATGTTGAAGACAAAACCTCTGATCTAGAAAATACAACCAAAAAAAAAAAAAACCCTGAGAAAATAACCCTTCAATATGAGAATACTCTATGAGAAACACTAAACAATATTTAGTGTCCAAGCATCTAGATAATCAGTATCCCAGGTGAGGAAAATAATAAGGGCATTGGCAATCTACTCCATGAAATCTTGGAAGAAAACTTTCCAAATCTAGAGAGTCATTCAAATATCCAAACCCCAAAAATACAAAGGATCCCTAATAGAATCAACCTAAGAAGATCTTCTCCAAGGCACATCATAGCCAGACTGGCCAAATCTACAAAGGCAAAAACAAGATACTTAAATTAGCAAGAGAGAAATGTCAGGTTATTTTATCTAATCAACTTAACCACAGACCTCTCATCAGAAACAATGTGAATAAGGAAAGAACAGGAAAATATATTCGAAGTGTTAAGTGAAAAACAGTTTCAACCAAGAATACTATACCAGGCAAGATTACCTTTCATATAGAAAGAAAGGATAAAAATATTCTCATATAAACAAAATCTGAAAGAATTTGCCAATAGCAGACCCACTCTTCAAGAAGTTCTGAAAGGAATGCTCTACCAGGAAAACTAAAGACACATACAGAAATAAGAGAACAAAATGCAACCAAGAAAATTACCAATTTAATGCTAGGGACAAGAAATATCAATAATAATGTTGAATGCCAATGTCCAGGATTTAAATGGAAAGATTGGACCACAGTAACATCACATATGCAACAGAAGAGAGTTTGAACCTAAAACTGAAATGGCAAAATAGAATTTTATGACTTTTGAATAAAATATTACTAATTATTTTTACTATGCTTTGTTTTCCCTATTTAAACATTTTACTTTCTTTTGAGTTGTTGATAGGTTCAACAATTTGTTAAAATATTTTTCTTGTTTGTTTCTTTAAATGGAAAAAAATTTTTCTTCTTTCCTGACCCCTCTGGAATTAGAAAATATTTGGGAGTATTCTTATTTTGTGGCAGAAGAGCTGTTTTCATAAGTTAATAATGCTTGTTACATTGAATCAGAAATTAGAAATATTAATTATTGGACAGGTGTTTAACTGGAGCATCGTATCTGAAGATTAATCAGAAACCTATGTAACTAAGGTAAGGTGGATCTCAACAGTAGTGCTTAGAAAGATGACCTGGTACCATAAACAGTTCTGCCTGGCAGAGAGGATTAAAGAAAATATATGAAAGAATTTATAACAAAAAACAACCTGGACTTTTCCAGTCCAGCCTTGTAATCAGTAGAGATTGCAAAAGAGTAACCACACCAGAGGATTGTCTTGAGAAAGACATTGAAGGAGGAAAAAGAGACTCATTTTTGCTAACAGATGATATATCACAGAATACTTGTTAGGCAGGGCTGAATTGAGAAAATTTATGTGTGATTTGTGTGTTGGACATTTGCTTTTCAACAATTTGAGAAGGTGACATGTAAATATTTTCCCAAAAATATTTAAAACCATACTGTCTCTTTTGTTATCAAGTTACAAACAAAATTATACAGAATTTTAAGAAATATTTTGAACATTATCTTTAAAATTCAGTGTTTTGAAATTTTGAAAGTTGTTTGTTAACAAGAACTAGTGAATATGAGCAAAATTTTTAATTAATTTTTTATAATTTTTTTCTTTTATTTTATTTTTTACATTTAATCAGTATATATTATTACACAATAGAAAATAAATTTCCCAGCATGAATACACTGTACATCAATATTATTATACACATTATATCAACTGATGATTTTCCATTTTTGTCTCTTAAATATCTTCCTTGTTTCTTTTCCCTCTTGATTCACTTGCTCTTACCCTCCTCCATTTCCCACCATCATCCCACACTGTCTGTAATATTCACAGATCCTCTCTATGCTTTTCTTAATCTTTTTTAATTTTATATATTTTTTCAAATTTTTTATTTCATTTTCTTTTATACATTCGATCATGTTATTTAGCTTATAAAGTGAATATTTCAACATGTGACCATTTCTGCCTAGTGTAATAGATAAAACTACAAAATTATCTTCAACAGATAATACCACATTTCTTTGACCCATTAATGCTTTGCCTCTATTTTTCTTCTAAATATCCTTCCTCAGACTATTCTCTTTTACACACTGCCAGGGTCCAGCCTTGGCAGGGGTGGGTTGACTCATCGGAGGTGGCGCACATGAACAGAAACAATAATTAGATTAAGACCTCAAAGCCTCTTAGCATGTTCTCAGCTGGCCACAGCCAGAGCTAGCTCCAGGCTGCTGCACTAGTGGCTATCAAACACTCGTATTTATTGAGGGATGTCTTATAGGAATAGGAGGGGTGAGGGAGAAATAAAAGATTTACTCTACCAAACAGGGAATTCAAGGCACAGGAACAATAATCATAAAACATTATGTCTATCTTGTTTGATTAGGTATAATCAATTACAGTTCTCAGGATGAAGGTGTCTATTTGTCAGGTGCATTTTTTTCTTAAATCTTGATTACTGGACAGGACTTTTTTGAGTGAGAGGGTCTTGTAGCTCAGGAGACAACACAGGGTGTTTTATTAGCAGTTTTTCATAGTTAACAGCGCACAGGGGAGAAACTGTAATTAGGTACTATCCATTGCTTACCTTCAACCAGATAAGAACTTTCAGCTAAGATAGTTACTCTTCCCCCTGGAGCCTTCAGGTTTGTTTATCCTGTCGTTGTTAGCCAGATCTGTCCTTTCTTTATTAACCCACAGGTCCCTGTATTTATTTGCTGAATTCTTTGTCTGTTAATCAGTGAATTATTGTGCTAATTTGGCCTAGTACAAGTTAACTTTGGCCTGTAGCTTTAACAAGGGGTATTTACGTAAAACTAGCCTTAAACTAACTTAGTCTACATATGTTACTAATGTTAATTTGGCTTATACTAACTCAACTTAACATATGTTTAAAACAGGCAGATGGGGGAGTCTGTCTCAGGTTTCCTGACCCTCCCATGGATCACTAATTAACTTCATTGCAAAGCCACAGCAAGGCTGGAGGTGTCCTGGGCCAATTTTGGCCTAAAGGGTTATTTTTAAGCTTATGCTAAATGTATCTTGAAGGGCCTTCCAAAGGTCAAGATTTCTGCCTAGATGTGACTTTAGCACATCCTCTATTGTGACCATGCTGGAGTGAAGCATTGTAATTAACAGTAGGTGGTCAGAGCAAAAGGGACCAGTCGGGGGGCTTTTGGGAAATTTTATCATATACTCAGGATGTATAAGAGAGCTATGTAATTCTTTTATAGTAGTATATTAGGGAGTCAGAGGGGGGTCGCTTCCCAGCAAGGCTACCACCATTTCTGGAGCAAATAGCAAGCAGCCTTGCCAACATGCTAATTCGACCTAAGTTTTATTCCTAGGTCGGGGAGGGGGCACACAGCAGTGGCCTTGCCAACGTGCTGACCTGACCTAAGTGGTACTTAAAGGTCAAAAGCTCAAAACAGGTCCTGGGGCCCTACCGGGTCAGACTCCAACACACATCATATATGATATTCACATTTGTTTACTGTGTTTCTATATCCTTTAGTCAATCAGTTTCAATCAAGAGTGCAGACCCTCAGTATATATTAAGTGGGGATGTACAATGTCTCTCCTTCATAGCCTGGCTTGCTTCACTCAGCAGTAAATCTTCCATATCCGTTCACTTTCTGTCAAAAGCTAGGGTCTTCTTGTTTTGTTTTGTTTTTATGGCTGAGTAGTATTCCATAGAGCATATGTGCCACAGTTTTTCAATCCATTCATCTGTTCTTGGGTATTTGGATTGGTTCCATTTTTTTACCAATTGTGAGTAGGGCCTCAATAAACATCAATGTGCAAGCACTTTTCTGATTAAGAATTTTTCTGTCCTTTGGGTAGATACCAAGAAGTGGGATTGCTGGATCATATGGTAGTTCCATTTGTAGATTTTGGAGGAATCTCCAAATTGTTCTCCAAACTGGCTGGACCAATTTTCATTCCCACAAGTAGCATAAGAGAGTTGCCCTATTGCCACCCCCTAGGCAGCACTTGTCTTTTTTTTTTTTTTTAACCTTAGTCATTCTGACTGGCGTTAGGCGGTATCTCATTGTTGTTTTGATCTGCATTTCTCTTACAAAGAGGGGTGCTGAGCATTTTTTCATATGCTTTTGGCTATTCTTTATCATCCTTAGAGAGTTTTTTTTTAAATCATTCTCCCATCTTTTAATAGGGTTGATCATCTTTTTTTCAGGAGAGCTGGTTCAGTTCCTTATGTTTTCTGGTTATCAATCTCTTATCTGATGCATAGTTTACAAAAATATATTCCCATTCTGAGGGCTGTTGATTCACATTAATTAGTGTGTCTTTTGCCATGTAAAAACTTCTTAGTCTTATCCACACTCTATGATAGAGAGCAAAAAATTGGAGGACATAAAAGCAGTGAAGGTACTTAATGAGAATAGGACAGTGTAGAATGGGGGAAGTGAAGAGAAGAGGATAGAGAAAGATAGCAAGTGAACAATAGAGAGGCAGGACATTGGTGAGAAACAGATATGGCTTATTAACTGTTGATGATGACATGTATAGTATTCTCAACTGGATTGGTCTGAGAAGTATTTCATGATGGGCAAAGTATTTTTACAAGCAAAATGAGAAATAGCGATTGACTATTTTTAAAAAATAATTAGAATAATAATAATAATCATTGGGGAAACATGGA
>NW_006160202.1:717421-721917 GCF_000334495.1 Tupaia belangeri chinensis
TAGTGAGAAACAGATAGGGCTTATTAACTGTTGATGATGACATGTATAGTATTCTCAACTGGATTGGTCTGAGAAGTATTTCATGATGGGCAAAGTATTTTTACAAGCAAAATGAGAAATAGCGATTGACTGTTTTAAAAAATAATAATAATAATAATAATGATTGGGGAAACATAAAAAATATATCGAATGTTGAAATTAATGCCTTTGTACTGACTTACTTGCATGGCATTCCCTTTTGAAAAAGCAATGTAATACACTGTAAAGTTACATGTAATCCAATGTAATATAAAGAAGATTATGATGATAATAAAAAAAAAGAAAAAAAAACTTTTTAGTCTGATGTAATCCCACTTCTCTGTTTTGGGGATTATTGATAGTGTTTTGGGGCTCTTATTTAAGAAGTCTGCCTATGTTGATGTCTCCCAGAGTTTCCCCAGTGTTTTCCAGGAGCAGTTTCATAGTTTGAGGTCTTGGGTTTAGATCTTTGAATCATCTTGACTTGAATTTTGTCACAGGAGAGAGGTAGGTGTTCAGATTAATCTCTCCAGGTGGATGTCCAGTTTTTCCAGCACCATAGTGTTTTGGGGCTCTTATTTAAGAAGTCTGCCTATGTTGATGTCTCCCAGAGTTTCCCCAGTGTTTTCCAGGAGCAGTTTCATAGTTTGAGGTCTTGGGTTTAGATCTTTGAATCATCTTGACTTGAATTTTGTCACAGGAGAGAGGTAGGTGTTCAGATTAATCTCTCCAGGTGGATGTCCAGTTTTTCCAGCACCATTTGCTGAAGAGGATTTCCTTTTCCCACTGAATTGACTGGTACCCTTTTTCAAAAATTAGTTGACTGTTGTATTTAGGAATTTATGTCTGGGGACTCTATTCTATTCCATTTATCATTCTGTCTATTTCTGTACCAGTACCATACTATTTTGATTACTGCAGCTTTGTCGTATATATTTTGGGTCAAGGAGTGCGATGCCACCCACTCCACTCTTCTTGTTCAGAATTGCTTTGGCAATATGGGGTCTTTTATGATTCCAGACGAATTTTATGATTGTCTTTTTGATATTTGTGAAGAATGTGTCTGATACTTTTATTGAGATTGCATTAAATATGTAGATTAATTTGGGTAGAATTGTCATTTTGATTATATTAACTCTTACAATCCAGGAACATTGGATGTCCTTCCACTTTTTTTGTGTCATTTTAAGTTTCTTTTTTTTAGCTTCTCATACTTTTTCTTGTGGAGGTCTTTAACTTTTTTGGTTAGATTTATTCCTAATTATCTTATGTTTTGTGTTGCTATGGTAAATGGGATAATTTTTTCACTTCTATCTCAGTCTGCCTGTTGTCCATATATAGAAATGCTATGATGTGTGTATGATGATTTTGTATGCTGCAATCTTTACAGTATTTATATATTACTTCTAGGATTTTTTTCATGGAAACCATTGGGTTTTCTATGTATAGAATCATGTCATCTGCAAATAGAGAAAGTTTCACCTCTTCTTTTTCTATTTGAATGCCCTTTATTTTATTCTCTTTTCTGATTGTGCTGGCGAAGACTTCCAGTACTGTATTGAAAAGGAATGGAGAAAGTTGGCACACTTGTCTTCTACACATTTTTAGTGGAAAAGTTTTCAGCTTTTCTTCATTCAGGATGATGTTCGCTGTGAGTTTTTCATAGCTAGCTTTTACTGTGTTGACAAATGACCCTGATATGCCGATTTTGCTAAGAGTCTGGATCATGAAGGGGTGTTGTATCTTATCAAATGCTTTTTCTGCATCAGTTGATATGATCATATGATTTTTATGTTTTTTCTTGTTATGGTTTTGCATATTTTGAACCAACCTTGCATTCCTGGAATATAGCCTACCTGATCATGATGTATAATCTATTTTATAAGTTGTTGGATATGATTTACTAGTATCTTGTTGAGAATCTTTGCATTTAAATTCATCAGAGATATTATTATATATTTTTCCTTCCTTGTCCTGTCCTTACCTGGTTTAAGGATAAGGGTGATAGAGGTTTCATAGAATGATTAGGGAGATATTCAACCTTTAGGATCTTTAGAAATAACTTAAACAGAATGGGGGTTAACGATTCTTTGAAAGTTTTGTAGAATTCAAAGGTGAATCCACTGGGGCCAGAGCTTTTCTTTGTTGGGAGTTTATTTATTACTAATTCAATCTCCTGGCTTGTTATGGGCCTATTCAGACTTTCTATATCCTCCTGGCTCAATCTTGGTAGATTATATTTGTCCAGGAATTTGTCCATCTCATCCAGGTCTTGTTTCTTAGCATATAGATGTTCATAGTATCCTCTAATGATGTTTTGAATTTCTACTCTGTCTGTTGTTATATTGCCAGCCTCATTGCAAATTAGATTCACCTGGTTCCTTTCTCTATTCTTCTTAATAAGTCTAACTAGTGGTGTATCGATTTTGTTTATCCTTTCAAAGAAGCAGCTTTTACTTTCATTTATTTTTATAGTTTCTATTTCATTTATTTCTGATTCTATCTTTATTATTTCCTTTCTCCTGGGGTTTTATGGATTTTTTTTTTTTGCTGTTGCTTTTTCAATTCTCTGAGGCACGATATTTAGTGATCCATTTGCATTCTTACCGTCTTCTTCCTGTGTGCACTGATTGCTATGAACTCCCTCTCATGATTGCTTTAGCAGTGTCCCAAACATTATGGAAACTCATGTCCTCATTGTCATTGGCTTACATTAATCTTTTCATTTTATTCTTATTTCTTCAGTAGTTTTTGAGTCATTCTGAAGTAGGTTATTTAGTTTCCATGTATTTGAGTATTTTTGAGGATTTCTCTTGAAATTAAATACCTTTTTAATTCCATCACGTTCAGAGAAGTTGCTGGATACAGTTTATATGCCTTTGAATATGTAGAGGCTTGCCTTGTGCCCTCTCATGTGGTCAATCTTCGAAGGACTCCATGTAGGGGTGAGAAAAAAAGTTTATCTCATTGTTTTTGGTTGGATAGTTCTATAAATGTCTGTTAAGTCCATTTGATTTATGGTATTGTTTAGATTCTTTTTTTTTTTTTTGGAGAGATTTTCACTGTAGGGCGCGTGCGCTCGCCAGACAGACAGAGAGAGACATAGAGACAGAAAGCGAGAAATCACCCCCCAGGGGGGATGGTCACGCCGCAATCCCTTCTCCTCCATTCTCCTCTCGGGATCTTGGGCATGCACGCACACGCGCCCGGCGTGAGTTTTAAGCCACCGGGTCCGGGACACGAACCGCGGTCGACTACGTGGGAATCCAGCGACATAGCCATTACGCTAACTGCTGGTTCCCTAGATTCTTTAACTCTTTACCTACTTGTTGTCTAGACGATCTGTCCAGAGGGGATAGTGGGTTGTTGAGGTCTCCGACAATTATTTTGTTGCAGAATATTTTCCCTTTGTGATGAAACAGTCTTCCTTCACATATTTGGGTGCTCCTGTCTTACGTGCATAGATATTTATAAGCCTTATATTTTCTTAATCAATTGACCCTTTTACTGCAATAAAATGTCCTTCTTTGTCTCTTCAAACAGTTTTTGTTTTAAAGCCTACTTTGTCAGAAATTAGTATCACAACTCCAGCTCTTTTTTGGTTCCCATTTGCATGGAAAACTTTTTTCCAACCCTTCACTTCAGTCAATGTATGTCTTTATCTATGAGGTGGGTTTCCTGTAGGCAACAGAAGGTTTCTGTTTTGTTTGTTTGTTTGTTTGTTTGTTTTTTGTTTTTAATCCATTTAGCCAGTCTGTGTCTTTTGATTGGAAAATTTAGTCCATTAAAAATTAATGTTATTATCGAAGTTACCAGATCTGTCTGACCTTTAAGTTGTCATTGTGTTTGTTGCCTTTTATTCCTTTGTTTCTGGCTGTTCATACTTTAGTTTTCCTGGAACAGTACTTCCTTCAAGGTTTCTTGAAGAGCTTGGTCTGGTGTTAGCAAATTCTTTCAGGTTTTGTTTGTGTGAGCTGGTTTTACTCTTTTTTTTCCCACATAAAGGATAATCTTGCTGGATATAATAATCTTGGTTGAAATTGTTTTTCTCCTAAGACTCTCAAAAACTTTCAATATGTCTTCGCATTCTTTCCTTGCTTGCATTGTTTTTGTTGAGAGGTCCGGTCTTAGCCTAGTGGAATGACCTTTGTAAGTCACTTGTCATTTCTCTGTTGTCAGTTTTAGTATTTTGTCTTTATCTGTGGTCTTTGCTATTCTGGCTAAGATGTGCTTTGGGGAAGATCTTCTTGGTTTAATTTTATTTGGGGTCCTTTGTATTTCTTGGATCTGGATGTTTGAGTGTCTCTCTAGACTTGGGAATATTTCTTCCATTATTTCATAGAATAGATTTTCCATGCCCTTATTAGTTTCTTCATCTTCTGGGATACGAATTATTTGGATATTAGGGCATATAATGGAATCTAGTATGTCTCATATATTATCTTAGTTTTTTCTTTTTCTTTTCTTTTTTTTTTTTT
>NW_006160202.1:722064-741256 GCF_000334495.1 Tupaia belangeri chinensis
CTAACTGCTGGTCCTATTATCTTCGTTTTTTGTTTTTGTCATTTTCTTTATCTTTTTGGTGGTTTTCTTTAGGTCAGAAGTTTTTTATCTTCTACATCAGAGATTCAATCTTCAGCATGGTCTAATCGACTTTTTATACTTTCAAGAGAGTTTTCTATTTCCTTTATTACAGACTTCATTTCTAATACTTCCATCTTATTCTTTCTTAGCATGTCCATTTCTTCTTTTATATTGTGAAAGGACTTCCTAATCTCCTGTAGTTCATTGTTTCTTTTCTGTTCAAAGTCTGAGAATTTGGTCACTGTGAATGTCCTAATTTTTTTTTTTTTGCTAACTTCCTGGTTTTTTGTTTGTTTTTGTTTTTGTTTTTTTTGGTTTTGGTTTTGGTTTTTTTGAGAAATGGAAGGGAGTTACTGTGTTCTTTTGGTGGAGACATATTTTCTGGCTTATTCAGACCTAGGCTCTTCTACTTTTTGCTTTTGGGAGATGTATTCACTTTGGAATACCTTTAAAAAGAATGTTTCTTTGACTAGGAGCAAGTGTGTTTCTCTTTTGCTGTGGACTGATGAGTGCTGAAGTCTCTCTTTTGTTGTGTTTAGCAATGTGGTCTGAGGAGGAGTAGTCTATTCATGTGTCTCACAACAGTATCTCCTTTTTCACAGATGGTTCAGTGAAAAAGAGGACCCAGGGAGTCTTACAATACTAGAGTTTTTCATAACTGTGATTCTAGACCTTTCTCGTCTGTCTGGGGTGGTGGAGGAAGAGGAAGAGAGGACAAAACAATAGGTAAGAAGGAGAATAAAGAAAAAGTTGTAGCACGCAGTGCATGATATTGCCAGGGTGTGGAGATGGAAGTGGGGTCTGCTGTAGAGCTGGGAGTGGTTCCGTGTGGTAAGAAGTGTCAAATTAACAAATGAAAGAAGAAGAGAAGGGAGAAATAAAAAGCCTCTCTGGATGACAAAGATAGAGGGTCACTGGGGTTTGGAGTGCCAGACCCAGAGCAGGAATCAGGTCTCTGCCTCAATCTCACTTAGGCCAGGGGTCTGGAGATGAAAGTCTAACACAATTTTTTTGATAGTTAAGTAAACGTTTGTAGAAAAATGTAAAAATAAATAAATAAACAAAAAAAGGAAAAATCATACCATAAGCTATAGAGATGTATAATGATTTAATGCAAATAAGAAATTGTACAGCAAAAATAAATGAATAAAATTCTTAATAAATTAGCCATTTAATAAAATGAAAATTTCACAGAAAAGTAAATTCAAGTAGATCTAAATATGAATACATATGAAAAGACATTTTATCTCATTTTAAATGAAAAAATGTGAATTTTAATTTTAATCAAATTAAAATATGATTTACAAGGAAGAGCTGCATCAGGGAGCATGCTTATGACATTGGCCCACAAGTTGCTATAAACACTGTAAACAATACCAACACACTATACCTCAATCTCTGTCCCACTTTCTCATTTTTCCCATCTTTCTCATTTTCCTCATTATGATTTTTCTTCTTGCATTCATTATCTGTTTTTCTTTTCCCTAAGGATATAGCAGTGATGGGCTCTTGTAGGGAGAAACTGCCTGAAGGATGAAGTATGGGCTCTTCCCATGGCATGTGTTGTTGCTGCCTAGCTCATATCTGAGAACTCAGCAGATTTGAGATTTATCAAAATAAAAGATTCAGGGCTAGTAGGTGGTGTGATGATTGAGGTGCTGGACTTTCACATACTCGACAGCAGTTCAAATCCCATACTTAAAACTTTCTTACCTTCCTTCTCCCCAAATTCTTCTCTGATGAGCACACATGCCCTACAGCAATTTAAAAAAATAAACAATGATGATAATGATAATAAATAAAATTAAATAAATAATCCTTTTTGAAAAATAAGATTCAAAAACAACAAATTTGAATTCTGGAAAAGATGTTACAGATTCATTTTCCCCTTCTCTTTCCCCACTAAGTGTAAAATAGTACAAGAGTTAACCGAAGGATAACTCTCAAACATGGAAAGAGAAAAGTGAACTGGCTTGGGATTCTAGGACCATAGCAATAACTCAGTAGCAAGGCTGTCCTCTACATCCAACTGAAGAAGATGACCTGCACCCAGCATTTTCCAGTCTCTTACTCTGGTGGGTTTGACTCCTATTCAGCACAGAGAACAAAGGGAAAAGGAGAATACCACTAACATAGGTAAACATTACACTTAGCTCCCTTCTCCTCACTGCCTGACATTATCCTTCTACCTCCAAAAGAAACAAGGGCAGTCAGGTGGCATCTGTGAAACTATTAAAATAAGCAACCTACCCTGCAAGCCTCTCTTACTCACAGGTGGGAAGAAGGTGAAGAAAACATCAGTGGAAAGTACCCCACTTCAACAATCATCCATCAGTAAACAATCTATGTCCCTCACAGATAAAATAATCCTACCACAAGTGCTCAGGCAGCAAAGCCTCTTTGCCCCTATAGTTTGGAGGTTTCTCTCCACATTACAAAGACACCAGAAGTCTTAGCTTAAGGAAACTTCTTTAACCAACTCAAACAGTACCAGCAGAGACCAGGGGAAGCCTCAGAAGTATCAAAAAGAGCCAAAATACCAATACAATTCCAAAATAATTACTAAACATTGCATAAATGTCATCATATATTCTCTGTCTAGTAAATCGTAACTTTAGTTTCTCAAGTGATCAAGCAAAAAAATCACAAATGGTGCCTGACTCTACTCACGGTCTCCAATTCCCTTCCATTGACAAATCTATTTGCTCTAGCTTCAAAATAAATGCAGATTCTAGCCATTTTTTGGTATCTCTTATCCTACTCTGTTGTGTAGCAACTGTCATCATTCACTTGGAATATTGAAATAATCTTATTTTCACTCTTACCCAACTAATACTATTTTTTCTTATTCAAATTTGTGTATTTATTTATTTATTTATTTATTTATTTAAATTGGCAGGTGCAATTCATGTATTTATCTTCTACAACATAACCTTTTGAGTATACATACATAGTGAATAGGTTAAATCTAGCTAACCTAGAATAACATGCATTACCTCACAGTTATCATTTTTGTGGTGAAACCATTTAACATCCATTTTCTTGACATTTTTCATTGGCTCTCATTTGTGAAATCTAAAATATTTTATCTCATATAGTAAAGAGAATTGTGGTCACTCACTCTGGGAGTGAGTGAGGCAATTGCATGAGAAGTTGGGGAGATGTTGGTCAAATGATATAAAATGACAGAGAGGAAGAATTTGTTAAATAGATTTATTGTGTAACTAATATAGTTTTTTAAAAAATCCTGAATTATTCTGTTAACTGTAAATCTAATTCGCTAAGCTTTCTCACTATCCCCCATTTTATTCAGAATTAAATTCAAAATCAGTAAAATGATCTACAAGATACTGTATGATCTGACCATATTTTGCTTTCTGGATCTACTTCTCTTCTGTCCCTGACTGGCCAGTCAAATTGACCTTAATGTTGGTCCTAGAACTCACTAATTACACTACTATCTCAACGTGTATGGGAGCTCTCCAGTTGGTAAGAACACTTACATTTGGTACACGCATTTGGCTAATTTCCACATATTTTTTGTCTTTGCCCAAAATGTGGATTTCTCTGATTGCCCTGTTAAATTACATGCAGACACATTCATCCTTTCCTGCTTTGTTATCAGCAGCTTTACTTTTTATTTTATTTTATTTTTTATTGGAGAGGTTTTCGCTTTAGGGCACGTGCGCTTGCCAGACAGACAGAGAGAGACAGAGAGACAGAAAGCGAGAAATCACCCCCCAGGGGGGATGGTCATGCCACAATCCCTTCTCCTCCATTCTCCTCTCAGGATCTTGGGCACGGACGCACACACGCCCTGAATGAGTTTTAAGCCACTGGGTCCAGGACATGAACTGCGGCTGACCACGTGGGAGTCCAGCAACACAGCCAGCCATTGCTAACTGCTGGTTCCCAGCAGCTTTACTCTTAACCTGAAATATTGGATTTTATTACATACCTTCAACTTAAACATAACTTCTAGAAAAGAAGAAAAATATTGCTTGTTTTATTTTATCTTATACCCTCAAATCTAAAACACTTGCTAGCACATTTAAGGTGTTCTTCATGTATTTACTGGATTAACTACTGGATTGTCTGAAGTTTGTCAACTATGAAAGCTACCCTCATGCAATCAAATTTCTTTTTTTTTCCATTTACCATGGTGCACATGTGAGTGTACTGGAGAGAGAAAGAGAAAGAACAAGAGAGAAAAGCAACTTCCATGAGACTCAGTAATTCTGTGATACTCTCTCTAGTCCTACAGCCCACCAGGATCATGGGCACGTGTACCAGGCATATTTTCAGGATGGCTGGGCTGATGACTCAAACCATGGTCAGTATGTGGGCAGTCTACTATGCTGTTGATTGCACCACAGAGGTTGAACCAGTACTCTTTTTTAAGTCCTCCAATCTACAGTCTATCCACAACATTATCCTGGATGTCATGCTAAACTTAGAAATAATTTCTCCACTTTTATCAGATAGCATGGCAACATAGAAAATGAATAGTTTATATTTGTAGATTGCTTAAGTTATTTTTAGCCATATATGGGACAGTGATTTCAACAAATCATGTTTTACATGACTTACTCTCAATGACACCAATGATTGCTAATGGTTAATTAGCATTGGTAAGCAGTATTTAAAATTTAAGTAATTATGAAGGCCAATAGGTGGTATGGTGTTTAAGGAATTGGATTCCCACATGTTAAACTGTGGTTTGAGTATGAACCTGGTGGTTTGCTTTCTTGATTTCCCTCTCTTTCTCTCTCTGGTGAGTGCATCCATCTAAAAGCAAATTAAAATAATAATAATCAAATTTAATTTAATATTCTAAGTAATTATGTAATTGGTGAATCAGTGCAGAGGGTAGAAACTGTGTTCTACAAATTTAGAAGAAATGTTCTAATTGGAACTGCCAGTAGTTGTGGGAGGAGGATTAATTTCAGTAATATTACACATACCTTAAAAAACACTATAACTGATGTATGCAGTCAAGGATTTGGGATGTGTTCATATGAAGCAATATAAGTAAACACTTTATGTTATAATTTTGAAATGCCTTTTCTTTTTCTCTTCAGTAATAGCACTATCTCTCTTCCACTGGAGAAAAAAAAAGCTATTTCAAATTATGTAATATGTAATGCTAAATACAACCTAACATATTATCAAGCACTGGAATTGGAATCTGCAACATTTATAAGTACTGATTTGACATGTAGTAAAAGATTATTTTACTTTTATCTCTCTTTCACTTCCCTTTTCCCTTTATCTCCTCTCTCTTTGTTATACACCACCATCTCCATTAAACAGTAGTACATATTCAGGCACTTAATCACAATATACACTTATGTTTGGTCACAAAGACAGCATGTCCTAAAAGAAACCAAAAACAAACAACAAAACAAAACAAAACAAAAGTGCAAATAGATTAAAAAATTCAAAGCACCTGGGGTGAATTTGAAGCCACCAGGTCCAGGACTCAAACCACAGTTGGTCATGTGGGAATCCAGCAACATAAACACTATGCAATCTACTGGCCCCAAGGAAACTGTGTTTTAGACAATTTAGCTTTCAACAATTAGCCCATTATTCTTCAAAATCCATTAGAATGCTGCTAATATGTCCATGTAAGCTCCTTCTAGACTGACCTTCCCACAGAGGGATAAAATACAAAATCAAATAACAAAAATGGTACATTCTAAAGAATAATCAAAAACAACAAGAACTAGGAATGGATCCAAAGATGGAGAAAAAGATAAAGGTAATTAAATTATTTTCTAGTTTTTATGACTTCTAACAAGAGAAGACCACAGTTGACACCAGATAATTGACTAAAACCCCTAAAATTAAACCCAGACTTCTGGCTTGGAAAATCAAAAGATAGAGTTTGAGACAACAGCAAAAGAAATCAAGTGAGAAATCTGGAAAATAAAAATTCCAAGTAAGATTTGCTAGCAGGTGGAGTGGTGGTTAAGATACTAGACTCCCAAATGACTGATCATGGTTCAAGTTAGACCTAGTGGCTTAAAAATTATGCTGGACGAATCTGCATGAGTCCCCTAAATTCCAGGAGGAGAATGGAGGACTTGCAGCATGACCATCCCCTCTGAGGGGTTATTTCTCACTTTTTCCTCTCTCTGTCTCTCTGGCAAGCACATATGCCCTCTGGCAAAAATCTTAAAAACAAAGAAATCACATATTCTTCAGGTGCCTCTGTCCAAATATCTGACTGACAAGTAAACCATGCACAGTGGGGAAGTACTATAAAAAGCCCAACTTTTAGGTCCTCTTGTGGGTCAGAAGGTGGCATAGTAGTAACAGCATAAAAGGCTGATCCAGATGTCAAGATTCTGGGCTTATGTTTGAAGATCTCCCAAAATACACTGGGAATTGCATACCCATGATACAGAACAGGTTGAAGTTGAGGATGAATTGCAGGGTGAAGACCCTGTTGATGTGTCTCCTCTATCTCTCTTGCTTATAGAAAAGAGAAATAAATAAAATTTAATAAAAAGAAGAAGCACACTATACCTCAATCTCTGTCCCACTTTCTCATTTTTCCCATCTTTCTCATTTTCCTCATTATGATTTTTCTTCTTGCATTCATTATCTGTTTTTCTTTTCCCTAAGGATATAGCAGTGATGGGCTCTTGTAGGGAGAAACTGCCTGAAGGATGAAGTATGGGCTCTTCCCATGGCATGTGTTGTTGCTGCCTAGCTCATATCTGAGAACTCAGCAGATTTGAGATTTATCAAAATAAAAGATTCAGGGCTAGTAGGTGGTGTGATGATTGAGGTGCTGGACTTTCACATACTCGACAGCAGTTCAAATCCCATACTTAAAACTTTCTTACCTTCCTTCTCCCCAAATTCTTCTCTGATGAGCACACATGCCCTACAGCAATTTAAAAAAATAAACAATGATGATAATGATAATAAATAAAATTAAATAAATAATCCTTTTTGAAAAATAAGATTCAAAAACAACAAATTTGAATTCTGGAAAAGATGTTACAGATTCATTTTCCCCTTCTCTTTCCCCACTAAGTGTAAAATAGTACAAGAGTTAACCGAAGGATAACTCTCAAACATGGAAAGAGAAAAGTGAACTGGCTTGGGATTCTAGGACCATAGCAATAACTCAGTAGCAAGGCTGTCCTCTACATCCAACTGAAGAAGATGACCTGCACCCAGCATTTTCCAGTCTCTTACTCTGGTGGGTTTGACTCCTATTCAGCACAGAGAACAAAGGGAAAAGGAGAATACCACTAACATAGGTAAACATTACACTTAGCTCCCTTCTCCTCACTGCCTGACATTATCCTTCTACCTCCAAAAGAAACAAGGGCAGTCAGGTGGCATCTGTGAAACTATTAAAATAAGCAACCTACCCTGCAAGCCTCTCTTACTCACAGGTGGGAAGAAGGTGAAGAAAACATCAGTGGAAAGTACCCCACTTCAACAATCATCCATCAGTAAACAATCTATGTCCCTCACAGATAAAATAATCCTACCACAAGTGCTCAGGCAGCAAAGCCTCTTTGCCCCTATAGTTTGGAGGTTTCTCTCCACATTACAAAGACACCAGAAGTCTTAGCTTAAGGAAACTTCTTTAACCAACTCAAACAGTACCAGCAGAGACCAGGGGAAGCCTCAGAAGTATCAAAAAGAGCCAAAATACCAATACAATTCCAAAATAATTACTAAACATTGCATAAATGTCATCATATATTCTCTGTCTAGTAAATCGTAACTTTAGTTTCTCAAGTGATCAAGCAAAAAAATCACAAATGGTGCCTGACTCTACTCACGGTCTCCAATTCCCTTCCATTGACAAATCTATTTGCTCTAGCTTCAAAATAAATGCAGATTCTAGCCATTTTTTGGTATCTCTTATCCTACTCTGTTGTGTAGCAACTGTCATCATTCACTTGGAATATTGAAATAATCTTATTTTCACTCTTACCCAACTAATACTATTTTTTCTTATTCAAATTTGTGTATTTATTTATTTATTTATTTATTTATTTAAATTGGCAGGTGCAATTCATGTATTTATCTTCTACAACATAACCTTTTGAGTATACATACATAGTGAATAGGTTAAATCTAGCTAACCTAGAATAACATGCATTACCTCACAGTTATCATTTTTGTGGTGAAACCATTTAACATCCATTTTCTTGACATTTTTCATTGGCTCTCATTTGTGAAATCTAAAATATTTTATCTCATATAGTAAAGAGAATTGTGGTCACTCACTCTGGGAGTGAGTGAGGCAATTGCATGAGAAGTTGGGGAGATGTTGGTCAAATGATATAAAATGACAGAGAGGAAGAATTTGTTAAATAGATTTATTGTGTAACTAATATAGTTTTTTAAAAAATCCTGAATTATTCTGTTAACTGTAAATCTAATGCTCTAAGCTTTCTCACTATCCCCCATTTTATTCAGAATTAAATTCAAAATCAGTAAAATGATCTACAAGATACTGTATGATCTGACCATATTTTGCTTTCTGGATCTACTTCTCTTCTGTCCCTGACTGGCCAGTCAAATTGACCTTAATGTTGGTCCTAGAACTCACTAATTACACTACTATCTCAACGTGTATGGGAGCTCTCCAGTTGGTAAGAACACTTACATTTGGTACACGCATTTGGCTAATTTCCACATATTTTTTGTCTTTGCCCAAAATGTGGATTTCTCTGATTGCCCTGTTAAATTACATGCAGACACATTCATCCTTTCCTGCTTTGTTATCAGCAGCTTTACTTTTTATTTTATTTTATTTTTTATTGGAGAGGTTTTCGCTTTAGGGCACGTGCGCTTGCCAGACAGACAGAGAGAGACAGAGAGACAGAAAGCGAGAAATCACCCCCCAGGGGGGATGGTCATGCCACAATCCCTTCTCCTCCATTCTCCTCTCAGGATCTTGGGCACGGACGTACACACGCCCTGAATGAGTTTTAAGCCACTGGGTCCAGGACATGAACTGCGGCTGACCACGTGGGAGTCCAGCAACACAGCCAGCCATTGCTAACTGCTGGTTCCCAGCAGCTTTACTCTTAACCTGAAATATTGGATTTTATTACATACCTTCAACTTAAACATAACTTCTAGAAAAGAAGAAAAATATTGCTTGTTTTATTTTATCTTATACCCTCAAATCTAAAACACTTGCTAGCACATTTAAGGTGTTCTTCATGTATTTACTGGATTAACTACTGGATTGTCTGAAGTTTGTCAACTATGAAAGCTACCCTCATGCAATCAAATTTCTTTTTTTTTCCATTTACCATGGTGCACATGTGAGTGTACTGGAGAGAGAAAGAGAAAGAACAAGAGAGAAAAGCAACTTCCATGAGACTCAGTAATTCTGTGATACTCTCTCTAGTCCTACAGCCCACCAGGATCATGGGCACGTGTACCAGGCATATTTTCAGGATGGCTGGGCTGATGAATCAAACCATGGTCAGTATGTGGGCAGTCTACTATGCTGTTGATTGCACCACAGAGGTTGAACCAGTACTCTTTTTTAAGTCCTCCAATCTACAGTCTATCCACAACATTATCCTGGATGTCATGCTAAACTTAGAAATAATTTCTCCACTTTTATCAGATAGCATGGCAACATAGAAAATGAATAGTTTATATTTGTAGATTGCTTAAGTTATTTTTAGCCATATATGGGACAGTGATTTCAACAAATCATGTTTTACATGACTTACTCTCAATGACACCAATGATTGCTAATGGTTAATTAGCATTGGTAAGCAGTATTTAAAATTTAAGTAATTATGAAGGCCAATAGGTGGTATGGTGTTTAAGGAATTGGATTCCCACATGTTAAACTGTGGTTTGAGTATGAACCTGGTGGTTTGCTTTCTTGATTTCCCTCTCTTTCTCTCTCTGGTGAGTGCATCCATCTAAAAGCAAATTAAAATAATAATAATCAAATTTAATTTAATATTCTAAGTAATTATGTAATTGGTGAATCAGTGCAGAGGGTAGAAACTGTGTTCTACAAATTTAGAAGAAATGTTCTAATTGGAACTGCCAGTAGTTGTGGGAGGAGGATTAATTTCAGTAATATTACACATACCTTAAAAAACACTATAACTGATGTATGCAGTCAAGGATTTGGGATGTGTTCATATGAAGCAATATAAGTAAACACTTTATGTTATAATTTTGAAATGCCTTTTCTTTTTCTCTTCAGTAATAGCACTATCTCTCTTCCACTGGAGAAAAAAAAAGCTATTTCAAATTATGTAATATGTAATGCTAAATACAACCTAACATATTATCAAGCACTGGAATTGGAATCTGCAACATTTATAAGTACTGATTTGACATGTAGTAAAAGATTATTTTACTTTTATCTCTCTTTCACTTCCCTTTTCCCTTTATCTCCTCTCTCTTTGTTATACACCACCATCTCCATTAAACAGTAGTACATATTCAGGCACTTAATCACAATATACACTTATGTTTGGTCACAAAGACAGCATGTCCTAAAAGAAACCAAAAACAAACAACAAAACAAAACAAAACAAAAGTGCAAATAGATTAAAAAATTCAAAGCACCTGGGGTGAATTTGAAGCCACCAGGTCCAGGACTCAAACCACAGTTGGTCATGTGGGAATCCAGCAACATAAACACTATGCAATCTACTGGCCCCAAGGAAACTGTGTTTTAGACAATTTAGCTTTCAACAATTAGCCCATTATTCTTCAAAATCCATTAGAATGCTGCTAATATGTCCATGTAAGCTCCTTCTAGACTGACCTTCCCACAGAGGGATAAAATACAAAATCAAATAACAAAAATGGTACATTCTAAAGAATAATCAAAAACAACAAGAACTAGGAATGGATCCAAAGATGGAGAAAAAGATAAAGGTAATTAAATTATTTTCTAGTTTTTATGACTTCTAACAAGAGAAGACCACAGTTGACACCAGATAATTGACTAAAACCCCTAAAATTAAACCCAGACTTCTGGCTTGGAAAATCAAAAGATAGAGTTTGAGACAACAGCAAAAGAAATCAAGTGAGAAATCTGGAAAATAAAAATTCCAAGTAAGATTTGCTAGCAGGTGGAGTGGTGGTTAAGATACTAGACTCCCAAATGACTGATCATGGTTCAAGTTAGACCTAGTGGCTTAAAAATTATGCTGGACGAATCTGCATGAGTCCCCTAAATTCCAGGAGGAGAATGGAGGACTTGCAGCATGACCATCCCCTCTGAGGGGTTATTTCTCACTTTTTCCTCTCTCTGTCTCTCTGGCAAGCACATATGCCCTCTGGCAAAAATCTTAAAAACAAAGAAATCACATATTCTTCAGGTGCCTCTGTCCAAATATCTGACTGACAAGTAAACCATGCACAGTGGGGAAGTACTATAAAAAGCCCAACTTTTAGGTCCTCTTGTGGGTCAGAAGGTGGCATAGTAGTAACAGCATAAAAGGCTGATCCAGATGTCAAGATTCTGGGCTTATGTTTGAAGATCTCCCAAAATACACTGGGAATTGCATACCCATGATACAGAACAGGTTGAAGTTGAGGATGAATTGCAGGGTGAAGACCCTGTTGATGTGTCTCCTCTATCTCTCTTGCTTATAGAAAAGAGAAATAAATAAAATTTAATAAAAAGAAGAAGAAGCCCAGCTGTGGTTGAGAACATCCCTACCTATTCAAGGATCTACTAAGAGATATACCCATCTATGACCACGGAGACAGATCTTCAGATCTCTGTGTCAATTGTGGGCTTGAAGCATCCCTTAGTTCAGGCTTAGTTCAGCACCTTTCAGCTGAAGTATGAGACTAGTTCTACCTTCTCAGGTATCTACTTAGTGACCCAGTGAGAGCCCTCCTAAGGACTCAAAGGAAGATACACTCATCCATGCACCTAGTAATAGCCCCACCCACTGTCTGCAGACCCTGAAACAGATTCTCATCAAGTGTCAGCCCAGCTAACAAAAGTCAGAGAGGTAGTCCAGTCTACCAAGGAACCATAAAATATTCACACCCACTATATCACCTGATAAAAGGCCCACCAACCACTAATGTCAAAATGAGTTCTTTCTTCTTTCTTTCTTCCTTTCTTTCTCTTTCTCTTTCTTTCTCTTTCTTTCTTTCTTTCTTGCTTGCTTGCTTGCTTGCTTGCTTGCTTTCTCTTTCCTTTTTGTCTTTGTTTTTCACTTTCACTGACCATAGGTCTCTTATTACTCCAGGGCCTTTTGTCTGCCCTTTATTTTTCTTACTTCCTTCTGTCCTCCTCCCCTTTTTATAAATTGAATTTGTTTTATATTTCACCCCTACTATTCTTCTACTTAGCTTCACTATATTTTTTATCTGAAAATGATATAAAAGTAAAAACTCTTGTACTTGTATTTCTTTATAAATGTATGTTGTAATCACAGTTCCAAATTTAAATAATATATAAACTGAATATTTTATATATTTAAGAAAATTAAGTTTTTTTTCCTTCTGGTTTTTGTTTTGTTTTGCTGGCTATAAGGTGTTTGTGCTCACCAGAGAGAGTCAGAGAGCAACTGAACAAGGGAGAAAAAGAAAAAGAAATCACCCCCTGGATGGATGATTATTCCACAATCCCTTCTCCTCTTTTTTTTTTTTTTTTTTTTTTTTTTTTGGGGGGTTTTTTTTATGGGGCTTCTCACCCCCCTATAGGGCTCATGCACTCGCCAGAAAGACAGAGAGAGACAAAGAGGCAGAAAGCAAGAAATCACCCCATAGGGGGGATGGCCACACTGCAATCCCTTCTCCTCCATTCTCCTCTCAGGATCTTGGGCATGCAAGCACTAGCGCCCAGCATGAGTTTAAGCCACCAGGTCCAGGACTCGAACTGTGGTCAGCTACATGGGAGTCCAGTGACATAGCCAACATGGGAGTCCAGTGACATAGCCATTACGTTAACTGCTGGTCCCATCCTTTCTCCTCTATTAGCCTCTCAGGACTTTGGGCACACACACATGCCCTGTGTGATTTTTCAAGCAGTTGGGTCTGGGATTCAATGAAGAATTAGCAGTGTGTGATCCACCTGATTTAACCTACAGCCACCTCCTGGCTCCTCCTTTTGTATTTTACAGTGTATGGGTTGTTTTGTTTGTTTGTTTGTTTTTAATAGAAACGTATTCTAAGATAAAAGGCACAGAAGCATCACAACACATAAAGTAGAGTTATTTGTAAAAGATGCCCCAAAGAACATATGATATATGTCACACATTTAAAGATGTAAGGAATAAACAGAGAATAGAGAGTATGGCATGAACTTTTCCAAAAGGAGATAAGTCAAATTTGCTCTAAACATCTAGTGAAAACTTAAAAGATCCTTAGAACTGAAGGAAGTCATATCACCATAATTTGCACACTTCTGTTGAAGTCCATATTCCTCAGGGCATAATGTGGAATTTGGCATGTTTTTACAGTTCTGTTCAAAATGAAAATGAAATCATCACTTTATGGGAACTAAATTAAGACAAAACAACACAAACATTATTTGGTCATCTCTAATAGGAAAAAAAATGTGTGATAAAAAGTATATGATTTTCGCGTTTGGCCAGGCCCCCTCCGGGGACCCCGCGGCCGGGGCTCCACCACGGGCGCCGCCCGGCTTGTGCCTGCGCGTGGCCCCCGGGCCTGCGCGTGGCCTCTGGGCGTGTGCCTGCACGTGGCCACTGGCCGCCAGCAGCAAGCTGAGGCCGAAAACAAGGGTGAAGAACTTGCAACTTGAGAAGATGATGGTTACCAGCCTTGCGTTGCCTCGGGGAAAAACAAGAACTACTCTGCTATTCTTGGGTATAATAAAGATTTAAAAAAGTATATGATTCTCAAGATGATAAAAATAATACAGAGGTATGAATGGAGCACATCTAGTAAAGACCCCAGTAAAGAGTAACACCAACTCACTGATGGAAATATCCCTACAAGACAAGATCAGCAAAAGGGGGATGTCAAAAAAGAAATAATCTGGTTGCTGACACAGAAGAACAGGCAGAATGTGAATACTGTGTGCACCACTGAGTTGAGAATACTACTAACCCAGCATGAGGTTGCTAACTAGCTGTACAAAGCTTTGATTACGATAATTGAATATCCTAAGGGTTTAAAAACTGCGATGTAACAAAATAGTATGCCACCAAGACACTTTACCACTACACCAAAAACAAATGCAAAAACTTGAGTTATATAGTCCTCATAGAAAATTATTTTTCCTTCTGATAATGAAATAAGCCAGCATCTGGGGGTCATGGGTGTTGGTATAGCAGATATCAAGAAAGTGACCAAAGCGACTGAATCTCTGCTCTAAACCCCATCTTCCAGATCCCAAAAACGCTCAGCCAGGTAAGGCAACATCTGTTTTCTCTCTGTCTCTGTCTCTCTCTTTAAATTTTTCCTTTTCTTGATTTTTAAAACACTTCTCACTCTGAACTGTTCTTTCTCTTGCTAATTCCAGAAGCCATTTAAATCTAAGGTGTGTCCTGCTATGTTTATGCAGTGTGCTTGCCCACAGCACAGCACAGTTTTCATGTTTTGATTTTTTAAAAGACTTTTTCCTTTTTTTTCTGGTTGTTTTGATCTTTTCTTCCTTTTTTTCCATTTCTTTTTTCTTTTTTTTAACCTTATTTTATCATTCTGCTGTTTATCCTCCACACTCTGAGGGTCTAGACAGGCTTAGGTGCACAATAGCCAAGAATCTGAATACTTTAGGATCATAGGAATCCTCAACCCTTACTGAACCTGCTGCCTGAAGGAAGAAACACTTCTTTATAAATCTGAACTCCAAACCTCTTTCTGTGGATACCAAGTTGCAAAACACAGTGAGGGAGAGAAATCGTCTCAGAAATATGTTACCGTAAAGGGAAGCACATGAACTTACAGCTGCAAAAAACTCTAAGCAATTAGCCTAAAGAAAATACACCATCAAATGACTAAAATTCATAAAATAAAGACTGCAGAGTGAGCATCAGGGAGAAGTACAGAACTGCAGAGTGCACGCTCATCTCCTCCCACATGTCTCTGAACTCTCAGGTGAAACCCCACAGGTCAGCCCAGGTGAACCTATTCCCTAGAAACTGAGATCTTTCTAACATCCAGTAACAAGGTCAAAAGTGCAGATTGCTTGGTGAACCTTAGGAAAACAAAACTGCAGAGAGATTGCAGGTCAACTCCTCCCACACTCTTCCGAATGCTTAGAACTAACCCTAAGAAATTAAGAAGAAGCGTATAATCCATCAGATGACCATAAATCACCACAGAGGTATAAGAAATATGAGAAACCAAGAAAATATCCCTTTGGGGAAAAGAATAACCATTCATCACACACAGATTGTACAATAGAATTTGTAGAATGTCTGATAAAGAATTCAGAATATTCATGGTGACAAAACTAAATGAGATACAAAAGATGGGCAACAATGATTTCCAGAAGAGGCAAAAGAAAAGAGACAATGAGTGCCAGGAGGTGAGGAAGTTTTTTCATGATTCCAAGGAAGAAATGCATGCCATTAAAAAAGATTAAAGCAAAGCTGTTAGAGATGATGTAATATAGGAAATCAAAAACTCACTCAAAAGTATCAAAAGGAAATTAAACCATGCAGAAGATTGAATCTGATATGTTGAAGACAAAACCTCTGACCTAGAAAAAAATATAGCCCCAGCTAGGTGCTACTTTATAGTATGTTTATTTTACTCAGTGAGGTTTATGCCTAACGTCAGACTTGTGTTCATGGATATGTATATATCAACTGTGCTTGATATTAGAAATATTTAGATTAATTAAGTCCACTAGAAAATAAATAAAATGGGGGGAAAAGGTATAAAAAGCAACCACGGATACCAAGGACAGTGTGGGAGGAGGATGAGACACAGCAGAGGATGAAAGAGAGGGAATCAAGGATGGCCAAAAAAAAAAGAAGCAAAATATATAGGAAACAAGAAATGTAAGATTATTTGTTGATGATAACACGTATGTTGATGTGCTTGATTGAGCCAATAACCAGTGTATTCTGAATGGGAAATCTCATTTGTATGCTATAACAATGTATAGTGAATGAACGTAAATAAATAAATTTAAATATAAAAAAGAAAAAGAAAAAACTTATACTTAATAAATATAAATTTACTTTGTAAAAAAAGAATTACAAAAAATACAGAGAAAAATAAAATACGAACACAATATACAAAAAATATTAGATACCATTAAGTGCCCAAACATCCATATAATAGGTATTCCAGAAAGTGAGGAAACTGATAAGGGCACTGATAATCAATTCTATTCCATGAATTCCTGGAAGAACATAGAAAATTATTTTTCCTTCTGATAATGAAATAAGCCAGCATCTGGGGGTCATGGGTGTTGGTATAGCAGATATCAAGAAAGTGACCAAAGCGACTGAATCTCTGCTCTAAACCCCATCTTCCAGATCCCAAAAACGCTCAGCCAGGTAAGGCAACATCTGTTTTCTCTCTGTCTCTGTCTCTCTCTTTAAATTTTTCCTTTTCTTGATTTTTAAAACACTTCTCACTCTGAACTGTTCTTTCTCTTGCTAATTCCAGAAGCCATTTAAATCTAAGGTGTGTCCTGCTATGTTTATGCAGTGTGCTTGCCCACAGCACAGCACAGTTTTCATGTTTTGATTTTTTAAAAGACTTTTTCCTTTTTTTTCTGGTTGTTTTGATCTTTTCTTCCTTTTTTTCCATTTCTTTTTTCTTTTTTTTAACCTTATTTTATCATTCTGCTGTTTATCCTCCACACTCTGAGGGTCTAGACAGGCTTAGGTGCACAATAGCCAAGAATCTGAATACTTTAGGATCATAGGAATCCTCAACCCTTACTGAACCTGCTGCCTGAAGGAAGAAACACTTCTTTATCACTCTGAACTCCAAACCTCTTTCTGTGGATACCAAGTTGCAAAACACAGTGAGGGAGAGAAATCGTCTCAGAAATATGTTACCGTAAAGGGAAGCACATGAACTTACAGCTGCAAAAAACTCTAAGCAATTAGCCTAAAGAAAATACACCATCAAATGACTAAAATTCATAAAATAAAGACTGCAGAGTGAGCATCAGGGAGAAGTACAGAACTGCAGAGTGCACGCTCATCTCCTCCCACATGTCTCTGAACTCTCAGGTGAAACCCCACAGGTCAGCCCAGGTGAACCTATTCCCTAGAAACTGAGATCTTTCTAACATCCAGTAACAAGGTCAAAAGTGCAGATTGCTTGGTGAACCTTAGGAAAACAAAACTGCAGAGAGATTGCAGGTCAACTCCTCCCACACTCTTCCGAATGCTTAGAACTAACCCTAAGAAATTAAGAAGAAGCGTATAATCCATCAGATGACCATAAATCACCACAGAGGTATAAGAAATATGAGAAACCAAGAAAATATCCCTTTGGGGAAAAGAATAACCATTCATCACACACAGATTGTACAATAGAATTTGTAGAATGTCTGATAAAGAATTCAGAATATTCATGGTGACAAAACTAAATGAGATACAAAAGATGGGCAACAATGATTTCCAGAAGAGGCAAAAGAAAAGAGACAATGAGTGCCAGGAGGTGAGGAAGTTTTTTCATGATTCCAAGGAAGAAATGCATGCCATTAAAAAAGATTAAAGCAAAGCTGTTAGAGATGATGTAATATAGGAAATCAAAAACTCACTCAAAAGTATCAAAAGGAAATTAAACCATGCAGAAGATTGAATCTGATATGTTGAAGACAAAACCTCTGACCTAGAAAAAAATATAGCCCCAGCTAGGTGCTACTTTATAGTATGTTTATTTTACTCAGTGAGGTTTATGCCTAACGTCAGACTTGTGTTCATGGATATGTATATATCAACTGTGCTTGATATTAGAAATATTTAGATTAATTAAGTCCACTAGAAAATAAATAAAATGGGGGGAAAAGGTATAAAAAGCAACCACGGATACCAAGGACAGTGTGGGAGGAGGATGAGACACAGCAGAGGATGAAAGAGAGGGAATCAAGGATGGCCAAAAAAAAAAGAAGCAAAATATATAGGAAACAAGAAATGTAAGATTATTTGTTGATGATAACACGTATGTTGATGTGCTTGATTGAGCCAATAACCAGTGTATTCTGAATGGGAAATCTCATTTGTATGCTATAACAATGTATAGTGAATGAACGTAAATAAATAAATTTAAATATAAAAAAGAAAAAGAAAAAACTTATACTTAATAAATATAAATTTACTTTGTAAAAAAAGAATTACAAAAAATACAGAGAAAAATAAAATACGAACACAATATACAAAAAATATTAGATACCATTAAGTGCCCAAACATCCATATAATAGGTATTCCAGAAAGTGAGGAAACTGATAAGGGCACTGATAATCAATTCTATTCCATGAATTCCTGGAAGAAAACTTTCCAAACCTAGAAAAGCATTAAAATATCCAGACCCAAGAAAGACAAAAAAACACTAATAGAATCAACTCAAGAAGATCTTCTCCAAGGTACGTTATAGCCAGACTGACCAAATCCACAGAAAGACAAGATACCAAAATTGCCAGGAGAGAAACGTCAGGTTACTTACAAAGGTTACCCCATCAGACTAACATTGGACCTCTCATTGGAAACAATGCTATCAAGGAAAGAATGGGAAAATATATTCAAAGTGTTAAGTGAAAAACAATTTAAATCAAGAGTAATATATCCGGCAAGATTATTCTTTTGTTTGTTTGTTTGTTTTTTGTTTTTCCTTTTTTTTCACATTATTTATTATTTGTTTTTTTTGTATATACTTTCAATCATATTGTTTGACTTACAACGAGACCATTTCGATATGTGCACATTTCTCCCCAGACCCGTTGATAGTTAAGTGTAGGACAATTCCAGAAATATGGATAATAAAATTGAATGTCAATAGATTAAATGCTCTAATCAAGAGACGCAGATTGTTTTTTTTTTAATAGTAGACATTCAGACTGGGGTTAGGTGGTACCTCATTGTTGTTTTTATCTGCATTTCCCTTACGATGAGGGAGGTTGAACATTTTTTCATATGCCTTTTGGCCATTCGTATGTCATCTTTAGAGAGTGTTTTTTTCATCTCCTTCTCCCATCTT
>NW_006160202.1:741727-761923 GCF_000334495.1 Tupaia belangeri chinensis
CAACCGCTTTCCTAGAACTGTATTCTATGGAGACTCACCTACAATTGCAGAACTGCACGAGACCCACCCTTAATCCAACCCTGAATAGAATCTATGTTCCCTATTGTTAAAAACTTTATGAGGTGATAATTGGAACTCATGGCCCTTCTCCCTTTACTTGCATGTATCACATTTTCAATAATTCTTCTGGAAGACAACTGTGTATAGCAGAGATAGTGTAATGGGAGAGTGGGAAAGGGCAGAGTGTCAAACATAGGAAAAAAAAACATATATATACATATACATATGTATGAAAGTAGAAATGGAATATTATTGATGATAGCATGCTTGATTAGGTCACTGTGCAGTTTATTCTAGATGGGAAACTACATTTAGTACGTTGTGATGATCCTCAGGGAATGAATGTTAGGTAACAAAAAAATATATTGGATATATTTAGACTAATTAAGTTCACTGGCAGATCATTTGAATGGGGAGGGGGGAGGCATGGAGGGCAACCGTGGATGCCGGGGACAATGTGGGAGGAGGATGGGTCATAGCAGAGGGTGGAGGATGGGGAATCAAGGGTGGCAAAACAAAAGGCAAGGTATACAGGACATAAGAATTGGGAAATTATTTGCTGAGAACATGTATGTTGATGTGCTTGATTGAGCCAATGCACAGTGTATTTTGGATGGAAAATTCATTTGTGTGTTGTGATGGGAAAAAAAAAAGAAATTATAATAAAGATTTAAAAAAGTATATGATTCTCAAGATGATAAAAATAATACAGAGGTATGAATGGAGCACATCTAGTAAAGACCCCAGTAAAGAGTAACACCAACTCACTGATGGAAATATCCCTACAAGACAAGATCAGCAACAAGGGGATGTCAAAAAAGAAATAATCTGGTTGCTGACACAGAAGAACAGGCAGAATGTGAATACTGTGTGCACCACTGAGTTGAGAATACTACTAACCCAGCATGAGGTTGCTAACTAGCTGTACAAAGCTTTGATTACGATAATTGAATATCCTAAGGGTTTAAAAACTGCGATGTAACAAAATAGTATGCCACCAAGACACTTTACCACTACACCAAAAACAAATGCAAAAACTTGAGTTATATAGTCCTCATAGAAAATTATTTTTCCTTCTGATAATGAAATAAGCCAGCATCTGGGGGTCATGGGTGTTGGTATAGCAGATATCAAGAAAGTGACCAAAGCGACTGAATCTCTGCTCTAAACCCCATCTTCCAGATCCCAAAAACGCTCAGCCAGGTAAGGCAACATCTGTTTTCTCTCTGTCTCTGTCTCTCTCTTTAAATTTTTCCTTTTCTTGATTTTTAAAACACTTCTCACTCTGAACTGTTCTTTCTCTTGCTAATTCCAGAAGCCATTTAAATCTAAGGTGTGTCCTGCTATGTTTATGCAGTGTGCTTGCCCACAGCACAGCACAGTTTTCATGTTTTGATTTTTTAAAAGACTTTTTCCTTTTTTTTCTGGTTGTTTTGATCTTTTCTTCCTTTTTTTCCATTTCTTTTTTCTTTTTTTTAACCTTATTTTATCATTCTGCTGTTTATCCTCCACACTCTGAGGGTCTAGACAGGCTTAGGTGCACAATAGCCAAGAATCTGAATACTTTAGGATCATAGGAATCCTCAACCCTTACTGAACCTGCTGCCTGAAGGAAGAAACACTTCTTTATAAATCTGAACTCCAAACCTCTTTCTGTGGATACCAAGTTGCAAAACACAGTGAGGGAGAGAAATCGTCTCAGAAATATGTTACCGTAAAGGGAAGCACATGAACTTACAGCTGCAAAAAACTCTAAGCAATTAGCCTAAAGAAAATACACCATCAAATGACTAAAATTCATAAAATAAAGACTGCAGAGTGAGCATCAGGGAGAAGTACAGAACTGCAGAGTGCACGCTCATCTCCTCCCACATGTCTCTGAACTCTCAGGTGAAACCCCACAGGTCAGCCCAGGTGAACCTATTCCCTAGAAACTGAGATCTTTCTAACATCCAGTAACAAGGTCAAAAGTGCAGATTGCTTGGTGAACCTTAGGAAAACAAAACTGCAGAGAGATTGCAGGTCAACTCCTCCCACACTCTTCCGAATGCTTAGAACTAACCCTAAGAAATTAAGAAGAAGCGTATAATCCATCAGATGACCATAAATCACCACAGAGGTATAAGAAATATGAGAAACCAAGAAAATATCCCTTTGGGGAAAAGAATAACCATTCATCACACACAGATTGTACAATAGAATTTGTAGAATGTCTGATAAAGAATTCAGAATATTCATGGTGACAAAACTAAATGAGATACAAAAGATGGGCAACAATGATTTCCAGAAGAGGCAAAAGAAAAGAGACAATGAGTGCCAGGAGGTGAGGAAGTTTTTTCATGATTCCAAGGAAGAAATGCATGCCATTAAAAAAGATTAAAGCAAAGCTGTTAGAGATGATGTAATATAGGAAATCAAAAACTCACTCAAAAGTATCAAAAGGAAATTAAACCATGCAGAAGATTGAATCTGATATGTTGAAGACAAAACCTCTGACCTAGAAAAAAATATAGCCCCAGCTAGGTGCTACTTTATAGTATGTTTATTTTACTCAGTGAGGTTTATGCCTAACGTCAGACTTGTGTTCATGGATATGTATATATCAACTGTGCTTGATATTAGAAATATTTAGATTAATTAAGTCCACTAGAAAATAAATAAAATGGGGGGAAAAGGTATAAAAAGCAACCACGGATACCAAGGACAGTGTGGGAGGAGGATGAGACACAGCAGAGGATGAAAGAGAGGGAATCAAGGATGGCCAAAAAAAAAAGAAGCAAAATATATAGGAAACAAGAAATGTAAGATTATTTGTTGATGATAACACGTATGTTGATGTGCTTGATTGAGCCAATAACCAGTGTATTCTGAATGGGAAATCTCATTTGTATGCTATAACAATGTATAGTGAATGAACGTAAATAAATAAATTTAAATATAAAAAAGAAAAAGAAAAAACTTATACTTAATAAATATAAATTTACTTTGTAAAAAAAGAATTACAAAAAATACAGAGAAAAATAAAATACGAACACAATATACAAAAAATATTAGATACCATTAAGTGCCCAAACATCCATATAATAGGTATTCCAGAAAGTGAGGAAACTGATAAGGGCACTGATAATCAATTCTATTCCATGAATTCCTGGAAGAAAACTTTCCAAACCTAGAAAAGCATTAAAATATCCAGACCCAAGAAAGACAAAAAAACACTAATAGAATCAACTCAAGAAGATCTTCTCCAAGGTACGTTATAGCCAGACTGACCAAATCCACAGAAAGACAAGATACCAAAATTGCCAGGAGAGAAACGTCAGGTTACTTACAAAGGTTACCCCATCAGACTAACATTGGACCTCTCATTGGAAACAATGCTATCAAGGAAAGATGGGAAAATATATTCAAGGTGTTAAATAAAAAATAGTTTTAACAAAGAATACTAAATCCAGCAAGATTATCCATCATATGGGAAGAAAACATTTTCAGAAAAACAAAACCTGAAATAATTTACCAATGCCACACCAACTCTTCAAGAAATTCTTAAGAGAGTGCTATACCAGGAAAACTAAAAAAGAAACAGTCAAAAACAAGGGGCGGGGGGGCAGGGGAAAGCAACAAAGAAAATTGCCAAGTTAATTGTAGGACAAGTCCAGAAATATGGATAATAAAATTGAATGTCAATAGATTAAATTCTCTAATCAAGAGACGCAGATTGTTTTTTTTTTAATAGTAGACATTCAGACTGGGGTTAGGTGGTACCTCATTGTTGTTTTTATCTGCATTTCCCTTACGATGAGGGAGGTTGAACATTTTTTCATATGCCTTTTGGCCATTCGTATGTCATCTTTAGAGAGTGTTTTTTTCATCTCCTTCTCCCATCTTTTCCTCTTGCTTCTGTTTACTTCTATTATTTCTTCTCGTCGATAATAATAAGTCCCATATGGAAACGTATAACAAGGATAAGAAGATGCTAGTAGCTAAATTTTGCCAAGCTATGCTGAATATCCACAGACTGTAAGTCTTCCTTGCTTCTTTTTGCCTATGAAAAACAACTGCCGTATTAGGCTGATTGAGAATACAGTGATTTTCTAGTCAGCAAATTGCTGGTTTGAGAATTTTTCATGTTCTCTCTCCAAACTTGAGCAAAATTTAGCTATACTGCAAATGATTTTATTTTCCTGACATATATCACATTTCAAAGTGTAGCCACATTTTCACATCTCATACTTTAGCAGTAGAACACTTTTAACAAATAAAAACATTGAATTACCTGATACTGCTCTCTTCTCTGTGTTACAGAGAACATGCCTTGGTAAATAAAAATTGAAACTCTAGAATAGCTTTTCTGCTCTGGGGCATACAGTCATCACAGCCACAATTGTGTTAGATACTATACTGGTTTTTGACTTGTATAGTCAAATTTCTAACTTCTAGATGTATTAAACAGAGTATTTTCTATTCCCCAAAGATGTAAAAATTAGGGAGGTAGCTTCTATTATGTGTAATTTTCAAAACTGTTTTGAGGAAAGCCAACTCATGTCACTCTACCAATAATGTACGGCCCCTCGCTTTTATGAAAGGATTTAAGGTGGCTTTTGTGCATAAAAGATGGACATTTGGAGAAGGGATACAGAGGTAGAGCATTGACGGGATGGGGAGGTGTGGTGTTATCTGTTGAAGATATTTTGATCAACGGGTCTGGGGAGAAATGTTCACATATCGAAATGGTCTCATTGTAAGCCAAACAATATGATTGAAAGTATATACAAAAAAAATAATAAATAATGTCCAAACAAAAAAAAAAGAGAGAGAGAGATGCAGATTGGCTGAATAGAGGAAAAAAAAAAGAAACCCTCTATCTGTTGTCTACAAGAAATGCATCTTATGGATAAAGACATACATAGACTAAAAGTGAAGGGCTGGAAAAAGATATCCCATTCAAAGGGAAACCAAAAAGACCAGGAGTTGTGATACTGATCTCAGACAAAATAGGCTTTAAGGAAAAAACTGTAGGGAGAGAGTTCCATCTCCAGGCCCCTGGCCAGCAAGGGAAGTTGAGGCAGGGGCACCATTGCCCCCCACCCCAGCTGCAGCTCTCCCAAGCCCAGGTCCCTCCCCTCTAGAAAGTCTGGCCTCTGCTCTACAGCACAGCTCCAGTTCCATCTCCAGGACCTTGGCAAAAAAAGGGATGCTGAGGCAGGGGCACCACTGCCCCCTGTCCCAGCTCCAGCTCTCCCAACCCCAGGACCCTCCCCTCTTTCTTTCTTTATTCTCCTTCATACTCTTTTCTCTTCTCTTATATCATCATCACTTCATCCTCCACTTTGCCAGAGGGACAAGACAGGTCTAGAATAACAGTTCTGAAGTACCCTAGTACTGTGAGGCTCCCTGGGATCCTTTTTTTTTACTGAACCACTTGTGAAAAAGGAGACACTGCTGTTCAGACAACTGAATAGAAAACTCCTCTTGAGACCACATTGCTGAACACAACAGAAGAGAGGCTTCAACGCACAACAGCCCACAGCAAAACAGAAACACACTTGCTCCTAGTTGAATAAATGTTCTCCTAAGGTAACACAAGAGGTATTCAAAAGTGAATATATCTCCTAATGGCTAGAAGTAGAAGAAAAGTCTCAGGTCTACATAAAACAGAAAATAAGTTTCCTTCAAAAGAACACAGTAATTCACCATCATCTCTCAAAAAAACACAGGAAGTTACCAAAATGTCAGAGAAAGAATTTAGAACATTCATGGTGACAAAATTCTATGAGTTGGAACAGAAAAAAAGACAATGAACTACAGGACATTAAGAAGTACTTTCACAATATGAAAGAAGGTATGGACACTCTAAAAGAATCATATGGAGCTATTAGAGATGAAGTTTGTAATAGAGAAAATAAAAAACTAAAAACTATTGAGTCAATTAGATCATGTTGCAGATTGAATCACCAACATAGAAGATAAAGCCTCTGATCTAGAAGCAAAAATCACCAAAAATATAGAGAAAATAAAAGAAAAACATGCAAATAATATAGGAGAAATACTATATTCCATTAAATGTTCAAACATTCAAATAATTGGCATCTCAGAAAGTGAATAAACTAGTAAGAGCATGGAAAATCTATTCCATGAAATCCTGGAAGAAAATTTCCCAAGTCTCAAGAGGCACTCAAACATCCAAACCCAAGAAATACAGAAAATAAATGAATAAATAAATAAATAAACCCAAGATCTTCCCCAAGGCACATCTTAGCCAGACTGGCAAAGACCAAAAATAAAGACAAGATACTAAAACTGGCAAAAGAGAAACGAAAAGTGATTTTCAAAGGTCATCCCATCAGGCTAACGCCGGACTTCTCAACGAAAACAATGCAAGCAAGGAAATAATGGCAAGACGTATTGAAAGTGTTAAGAGAGAAACAATTTCACCAAGATTATTATATCCAGTAAGATTATCCTTCATAAGGGAAAAAAATATTAAAATCTTTCAGATGAACAAAACCTGAAAGAATTTGCCAACCAGAATAATTCTTCAAGAAACCCTGAAGAGATTAATGTTCCAGGAAAACTAAACAATGAAAAGACAGAAATAAAGAATTAAAGGCAACCAAGACAATGACCAATTTAAATGTCAGGACAAGTTTGGAAATATTGGTAATAACATTAAATGTTAATGTGTTAATATCTCCAATCAAGAGACACAGACTGGTTGAATGGGAAAAAAAAAAAGCAAACCTCTATATGTTCCTTCAGAAAACCCACCTCAAAGATGAAGACATACATAGAATAAAAGTGAAGGGTTGTGAAAAAGATTTTCCGTGTAAATAACCCAAAAAGAGCTGAAGTAGGAATTCTAATTTCTGACAATATAGGCTTTAAAACAAAAACTGTGCAAAGAGACAAAGAAGGACACTATATTGTAGTAAAAGGGTCAATCAACTAAGAAAATATAATGCTTATAAATATCTACTCACCAAACACGAGAGTACCAAAATATGTGAAGGAAATACTGTTATATCTGAAGGGAGAGACAGATTGCAACACACTAATTGTTGGAGACCTCAACACCCCACTATCCCTTCTAGACAGATCATCTAGACAAGAAATAGGTAAAGAAATAAAGGATCTAAATAATACCTTAAATCAAACATACTTAACAAACATCTATAGAACTTTCCACCCAAAAACCATGAGATACATTTTTTCTAACCCCCACATGGAACTTTTTCAAAGATTGAACACATGATAGGGCACAAGTCAAGCATCTGCAGTTTCAAAGGCATAGAAACTATATCCAGCATCTTTTCTGAATATGATGGGATTAGACTTGATTTTAATTTCAAGAGAAACCCTGAAAAATACACTAATACATAGAAACTAAATAACCTACACCCGAATGAATTTACAAATACTGAAAAAAAATAAGACTGAAATAAAAAGATTTATGAAAGTCAATGACAATGAGGACATGAGTTTTCATAGTCTTTAGACACTACAAAAGCAATCATAAGAGGGGAGTTCATACCAATTATTGCAAATAAGAAAAAGATGGAAAGAAGGCAAATGGACCACCTAACATCGTGCCTCAGAGAATTGGAAAAGCAACAGCAAAATAATTTTAAAAACTCCAGAAGAAAGGAAATAATAACGATATGAGCAGAAATAAATGAAATAGAAAATAAACTATACAGAAAATAAATTAAAATAAAAGCTGGTTCTTTGAAAAGATAAACAAAATCAATACACCTCTAGCAAGACTTATTAAGAAGAGAGAAAGGAACCAGGTAAATCAAATCTGCAATGAAGCAGGCAATATAACAACACACATACTAGAAATACAAAACAGCATTAGAGAATAATATGAATGACTGTATGCCAAGAAACAAGAAAACGGATGAGATGGACAAATTCCTAGACACAAATAATCTACCAAGATTGAGCCAGGAGGATATAGAAAGTCTGAATAGGCCCATAATAAACCAGGAGATTCAATCCATAATAAATAACTTCCCAAAAAAAGAAAAGCCCTGGTTCTGATGGCTTCAACTCTGAATTCTACAAAACTTTCAAAAAACAGATAACCCCCATATTGCTCAATTTATAAAGATACAAAAGAGTGAATATCTCCCTAATTCATTCTATGGAGCCTCTATCACTCTTATCCTTAAAACAGGTAAGGACAGGACAAGGAAGGAAAACTATAGACCAATATCTTGGATGAATATAGATGCAAAGATTCTCAACACGATACAAGCAAATTGTATCCAACAACTTATAAAAAAGGATTATACATCATGATCAGGTAGGCTTTATTCCAGGAATGCAAGGTTGGTTCAACATAGGCAAAACCAGAAATGTAATACAACACATTAATAAAAAGATAATAAACATATGATCAGATCAATTGATCATATCAATTGATACAACAATCTTAGTGATCAAGACTCAACAAAATCAGCATATCAGGGTCATTTCTCAGCACAGTAAAAGCTACCTATGAAAAATCCACAGCGAACGTCATCCTGAATGGAGAAAAGCTGAATGCTTTCCCACTAAAAACTGGTACAAGACAAGGATGCCAACTTTCTCAACTCCTTTTAAATATAGTACTGGAAGTCCTTGCCAAAGCAATCAGAGAAGAGAATAAAATAAATGGCATTCAAATAGAAAAAGAAGAGGTGAAACTCTCTCTATTTGCAGATGACATGATTGTATACATAGAAGACTCAATTGTATCCATGAAAAAATTCATGGAAGTAATACAAGAATACAGTAAAGTTGCAGGATACAAAATCAACATACAGAAATCTATCTTATTTTTATATACAAACAACAGGCAGATTGACTTAGAACTGAAAAAAGCTATTTCATTTACCATAGCCATAAAAGATATAAGATACTTAGGAATAAGTCTAATCAAAGAAGATAAAGTCTTCCACAAGGAAAACTATGAGAAGCTAAAAAAAGCAATTGAAAATGACACAAAAGAGAAGAAACCTTCATGGCTCTTGAGAACTAGTGATTTCAGGGAAAAAAGAGAAATGAAGATTTTCTGCTAAATAATTCAGCCTCCAGCCCACAAATTCGAATGAAGAGGCAAGGGGCAGGCCTTCAGAGGAAGACACCCTCATGGCTCCTGAAAACTAAATATTTCAGGGGAAAAAAAAGAGAAATGAAGATTTTCTACTGATAATTCAGCCTCCAGCCCACAAACTCAAGTGGTAGGAAGCCCCCAAAGCCTTCTCTCTGTGTCTGTCTTTGTCTCTATCTCTGTCTCTGTCTTCTCATATTTTTGTATTTTTTCCTCTTTCAGAGTTTTTAAGGTGAGAACAGCAGTTGGCAAAATGGCTATGTCACTGGAATCCTATGTAGGTGACCACGGTTCGAGTCCCGGGCCCGGTGGCTTAAACTCACGCTGGGCACATATGCGTGCATGCCCAAGATCCTGAGAGGAGAATGGAGGAGAAGGGATTGTGGCATGGAGAGTAAAGGAGAAGGGATGTGGCGTGGCCATCCCCCCTTGGAGGGTGATTTCTCACTTTCTATCTCTCTGTCTCTCTCTGTCTTTCTGGTGAGCACAGCGGCGGGCCCCTCCCCCCTTGGAGGGTGATTTCGCACTTTCTATCTTTCTGTCTCTCTCTGTCTTTCTGGTGAGCACACGCGTCCTATAGCAAAAACATCTCACAAAAAAAAGAGTTTTTAAGGTAAATTATTTTCTCAGCTTTCAGCTCCTCCTTAACTTTATCTTGCTAATAATTCCCTCTCTCCCTCCCACCTAGGAGAGGGAAGGGGCAGGCCTTCAAAGAAGACACCTTCATGGCTCCTGAGAACTAGTGATTTCCAGGAAAAGAGAGAAATGAAGATTTTTCTACTTATAATTCACCCTCTAGCCCACAAATTCAAGTGGTAGAAAACCCCTCAAGCCTTCTGTCTCTGTGCAATCTCTCTCTCTCTGTCTCTGTCTTCTCATATTTTTGTAATTTTTCCTCTTTATATTCTGTAAATTTTTAAGGTAAAATATTTTCTAATTTTTCAGCCCCTCTTTTACCTTTATCTTGTTAATAATTCCCTCTCCCTCTCCTACCCAGGAGAGGCAAGGGGACAGGCCTCCAGAAGAAGACACCTTCATGGCACCTGAGAAGTAGTGATTTCTCATTGTGTGCAAGCACACCATGCAATTTTCTATTTTTTGCTTTTTTAAATTATTTTTTAGTTTTTTCTTCTTTTTTTCCATTACTTGTTGTTTTTCTCTCTCTGTTTCTTTTTCTTTTTATTTAATCTCAACTCTCTGCTCTTCAATTTCCATTCACTGTTTCTATATCTAAGAGAACTATAGCCAAACATCCAAATACTATTAGGATTAACATATTCCTTAATATCTACTGAATCTGCTGTGCAAAGAGATCAAAATGGAATGGCAAAGAGATTCCAGATCACGTCTTACTGAAGGTTCCTGAACGCTCAGATTGAACTTCAAGTTTAGGAAGAAACACGCCATACATTAGATGACTAGAAATCATTGCAGGGCCACAAGAAATATGGGAGTGCAAGAAAATACCTCTCCTCCAAAGGAAAAGAATAGCTCCTCTTCATCCACAGACAGTTCAATGGAAATCATGGAAATGTTAGATAAATAATTTATAATATTCATAATGGTGACGCTAATAAAGATGGAAGAGAAAAGTGAGAATGAACAGCAGAAGAGAAAGGAGAAAGGAGATGACGAGTTCTAGGAAGTGAGGAAATTCTTGCAAGATCTAAAAGAGGAATTACACACTTTAAAAAAGAATCAAATTCGCCTGTTAGAGATGAAGGCTATAATACAGGAATTCAAAATCTCCCTTCTAAGTATTTAAAAGCAGACTAGATCATACAGAAAATAGAATCTCAGGTATAGAAGAGAAAATTGCTGACCTAGAAAAATTCTCCACGAAGTCTGAGTAAATAGCCCCCAGATAATTGGTATCCCATAAGGTGAAGAGACTCATAAGGGCATTGATAATCTAGGCCATAAAATCCTACAAGAAAACTTTCCAAACCTAGACAGGCACTCAAAGTTACAGTGCCAAGAAATACAAAGAACACCAAATAGAATCAACCAAAGATCTTCTCCAGGACACATTATAGCCAGATTGACCAAAACAGCAAAGACAAGATACTAAGATTGGCAAGTGAAAAATGGCAAGTTACCTACAAAGGATATTCCATCAGACTAGCAGTAGATCTCTCATTGGAAACAATGCGAACAAGGAAATAATGGGAAAATATATTCAAAGCGTTAAGGGAAAAGAAAAGCAATTTCAACCAAGAATACTGTACTCAGCAAGATTACCCTTCATATGGGAAGAAAAGTCAAGAACATTGTCAGATAAACAAAACCTGAAAGAATTTACCAGCACCAGACCAGATCTCCAAGAAGTTCTCAAAGGAGTGCTATATTAGGAAAATTAAATACGGACACACAGAAATAAGAGCTCAAAAACTAAGAAAATGGCAAACTTAATCATAGAGACAATTCTAGAGTTGAATATTACATTCCAGAATTCAATTGGGAAAATTGAAGTACAACAGAAGATAAATTAAGTACATGAGACTGAACTGGTGAAATAGCATTTTATGATTTTTGATTAAATATTGCTGATTTTCTTCTAGGCTTTGTTGTCTGGTTTTAAAAATTGCTGTCCTGTCTTGAGCTGTCAATATGTTCATGTACCTACTATTTGAACAAAATCCTAACCTGTTTACTGGCTTTAAGTTTTAAGCAAAGTTCCTTAGCATTTCTTTGACTTAAAGTTAAAACTGCTTTTCTTGAAATTATCAGCTGAACTTGCTATTGAAAATATTTAGATTACTTAAGAAATTGTGTGATCAATAAAATGTGAGGGAAAAGAATGGAAGACAACTGTAGGCACCAGAGATAGTGTGAGAAGAGGGTGGGGAAGGGCAGAGGGTCAGAAATAGGGGTTATATATATATATACACACACACACACACATATATAACATATATATACAAAAACTGTTTTTCTTAAAATTAAAAAAAGCATTAAAAATACCTATTTGATGACTGCAATAAGCTATATAGCCCCAGCTAGGTGCTACTTTATAGGATGTTCATTCTACTCACTGAGGTTTATGCCTAAAGTCAGACTTGTGCTTTCTATTAAAAATATTTAGATTAATTAAGATTTTAATTAATCAATAAAATGTGGGGTGGAAAGGCATAGTAAATAACCATGAATACCAGAGACTGTGTGGGAGGAGGGAGGGAGATAGCAGAGGATAAGAGACAGGGAATCAAGGATGGGGAAAAAAATACACAGAAAAAAAATTGAAAATTATTTGTTGATGTGCTTGATTAAGCCAATATACAGTGTATTCTGTATGGATATACTCATTTTGTACACTAAAATGATAAATAGTAAGTGAATGTAAATAAATACTATAATGATAAATAGTAAGTGAATGTAAATAAATAAATTTAAATTTAAAAAAATTTTTAAAAAGAAAATGACACACAAAAAAAGTAGAAGAACATCCCATGATCCTGGATTGGAAGAATTAATATAATCAAAAATAGAAATTCTACCCAAAGTAATCTACTTATTTAATGCAATCCAATCAAAGTACCAGACACATTCTTCACAGATCTAGAAAAGACAGTCATAAAATTTGTCTGGAATCATAAAAGACCTCATATTTCCAAAGCAATCCAGCACAAGAAGAGTGGAGTGGGTGGCATCTCACTGCAGGCCCAAAATTATACTACAAAGCTGCAGTAATCAAAACAGCATAATACTGACACAGATACAGAGGTGGACCAATGTAACAGAATAGAGTCCCCAGAAATATATTCCTAAACATTGAGTCAACTGATTTTTGACAAAGGGTACCAGTCAATCCAGTAAGAAAGGAAAACCTTTTCAGCAAATGGTGCTTGAAAAACTGGATTTCCACCTGCAAGAAGATTAATCTGAACCCCTTCCTCTCACCATTGACAAAAATCAACTCAAGTTGGATCAAAGATCTAAACTTAAGACTTCAGACTATAAAACTGCTACTAGAAAACACTGGGGAAACTCAGAGACATTGGGTAGGTGAAGATTTCTGAAATAAGACCCCTAAATCTCAGTCACTTATCCCCAAAATATACAAGGGAAATTACATCAGACTTAAAGTTTTTGCGTGGCAAAAGACACAGTAATTATTGTGAATTGACAGCTCTCAGAATAGTAAAATATTTTTTGTAACCTATGAGTAAGATAAAGGGCTAATAACCAGAATACAAAAGGAACTTAATTATCTGTTCTAAAAAAAAGATCAGCAACTCTATTGAAAGGTGGAAGACTGAGTTAGGAAAAGAAAAAAAAAAAAGAACAACTCTCTAAGGATGAAAAATGAATAGCCAAAAGGCATATGAAAAAATGCTCAACATCCCTCATAGTAAGGAAAATGCAGATCAAAACAACAATGAGAAACCACCTAACCCCAGTCAGAATGACTAAGATTAAAACAACAAAATGATAAGTGCTGGCTGGGTGTGATGAAAGAGAAACCCTCTTACACTGCTGGTAGGAATGTAAATTGGCCCAGTCAATGAGGAGAACAATTTGGAGATTCCTCAAAAATCTACAAATAGAAATTCCATAAGATCCAACAATCCCACTTCTTGGTATCTACCTAAAGGATAGAAGAATTATTAATCTGAAAAGGGCTTGCACATTGATATTTATTGTAATATTATTCACAATTGCTAAGGCATGGAATAATGCCCATGAACAGATGAATGGATTGAAAAAAAAGTGTGGTGCATATACTCTATAGAATACTAAGTCATAAAAAAAACAAGACCCTGACTTTTGACTGAAAGTGGATGAATATGGAAGATTTACTGCTGAGTGAAGCATGTCAGGCTATTAAGGAGAGACAGTGTCTGTCTCCACTTTATATGTACTGAGTATCTGCACTCTATGACTGAAACTAAATGACCAAAGGGTATAGAAGCACAGTAAATGGTTGTCAATACCAGATTTAGGGGGCAAATAGGGTGGGTAAAGTAATAGAATCTAAGGAAAGACATTAAGAAAAAATAGAGAGGCATAGCATTAATGGGACAAATAAATGGAGTGTTATCTGTTGAACATAACTTAATAGTATTATCAGCTGGATTGGAGAGAAATGTACATATGTTGGAATATTCACTTTACATGCCAAATAACGTGATTGAATGTTTAAAAGCACTTGAAATAAAATAAAACTGTAAGGAGAGAAAAGGAAGGGCATTATATAGCAGTAAAAAGGCTAGTTCATCAAGAAGAAATAGTGCTTATAAATATCTATTTATCTCATTCAGGAGCACTCAAATATATGTAAAAAAGACTGTTATATCTAAAAGGAGAGCTAGACTGCAGCATACTAATTGGAAATCTCAGCATCTCACTATGTCCTCTGAACACATTATATAGACAAATAAATAAGCAAAGCAATACAGGATCTAAATGATACCATAAATCAAATGAACTTAACAAACATCTATAGAACATTCCACCCAAAACTCATAAAATATACTTTTTCTTATTCCTACACAGAAGCTTTTCAAAGATTGACTACACGATAGGACACAAAAAAGCCGTTACAGATTCAAAGACGTAGAAACTATATCCAGCAACTTGTCCAACCATTTTGTAATGAAACTTGATATTAATATCAGGAAAAAAAACACAAAAATACACAATCATATGAAAACTAAATAATGTACTGCTAAATGATTTTACAACTACTAAAGAAATTAAGACTGAAATCAAAAGATTCATGGAAAGAAATGATAATGAGTACATGAGTTTCCATAAAATATGGGACACAGCAAAAGCAGTCCTAAGAGGGAAATTCATAACAATTAGTGGCCATAAGAAAAATATGGAAAGCTAGCAAATGGACAACTTAACATCTTGCCTAGCAGAACTGGAAAAACAACCCAAAAAATCCAAAATATTCCAGGATTAAAGAAATAATAAGACTTGAACACAAATAAATAAAATAGAAAATAAATGAACTATACAGGAAAGTAAATGAAAGCAAAAGCTGGTTCTTTGAAAAGAAAAACAACATTGACACACTACTAGCTAGACTAAGAAGACAGAAAGGAAATAGATAAATCAAATTCACAATGAAGCAGGTAATGTAACAACTGAAGTACTAGAAATACAAAGCATCATTAGAGGATGCTATGAGTGACTACATGCCAACAAACAAGAAAACCTTGATGAGACAGACAGATTCCTGGACACATATAATCTTCCAAGACTGAGTTGGGAAGACACAGAATGCTAGAATAGGTGCATAACAAACAATGAGATTGAATCACTTATAAATAAACTCCCAACAAAGAAAAACTCAGGTCCTGATGGTTTACTTCTGAATTCTACAAAACTTTTAAATAAAAGTTAACCCCCATTCTACTCAAGTTATTTTTAAAGATCCAAAAGGATGAAACACACTCAAATTCATTCTATTAATTATCCATCATTCTTATCCTTAAAGTAGATAAGGACTTGACAAGGAAGAAAAGCTTTAGACTAATATCAATGATGAATATGGATGCATAAATTCGCTACAAGATACTAGAAAGTTGTATCCAGCAACATATAAAAAAGATTATAACGGGACCAGCAGTTGGTGTAGTGGCTGTGTCGCTGGACTCCCATGTAGTCGACCGGAGTTTGCGTCCCGGACTCCATGGCTTAAACTCACACAGGGCATGTGTGTGTGTGTGTGTGTGTGTGTGTGTGTGTGTGTGTGCACAAGATCCCGAGTGGAGAATGAAGGAGAGAGGATTGAGAGGTGGCCATCCCCCCTGGGGAGGGGGTGATTTCTCACTTTCTGTATCTCTGTCTCTCTCTGTCTTTCTGGTGAGTGCACATGCCCTGCAGCAAAACCTCTCAAATAAATAAATAAATAAATAAATAATTATACATCACCACCAGGTAGGTTTTATTCCAGAGATGCAAGGTTGGTTCAACATACACAAAACCATACAGCAGAAAGAAAGTTAAAAAATATATTATATTAATTGATGCAGAAAAAGTGTTTGATAAAATACAACATACCTTCATGATTTAGACTCTCAGCAAAATTGATATAGAAGGGTCATTCCTCAACACAATAAAGCTATCTATGAAAAACCCATTGCTAACATCATTCTGAATGGGGAAAAGTTCAGAGCTTTTCAACTAAAAACTGGTATAGAATAAATATGTCTGAATTCCTTCTCTAGGCCACTGGCCAGCCAGGGAAACTGAGGCAGGGACACCAATATCCCCAGCCCATTTCCAGGCTCCCAAGACCAGAACCCTACCCCCTTGAAATACCAGACAGGCCCATCCTCTGCAGGAGCCCTCCAATTCCATCTCTAGGTCTCTGGGCAGCCAGGGAAACTGAGGAAGAGACAACACTGCCCCCAGCCCACTTCCAGACTCTCAAGACCAGGACACAACCCCCTTGAAAGGTAGGCAGAATTTTATTATTTTTTTCTTTTTTCTTTACTCTTCCTTTTTGTTTTGTTAATACCCTCCTCCCCATTGTCCCACAGACCAGATAGGCCCTTGCTATCACACGGCACACAACTTTTTCTTTAATCTCCTCTATACTCTTTTCTTCCCTTTTACATTATCCTCTCTTCCTCATCCTCCACCCTTCCAGAGGGATTAGACAGATCCAGAATCACAGTTCTGAAATTCCCTAGTATTCTAAGGTTCCCTGGGATCCTTCTCTTTATTGAACCACCTGAGTATAAGTAGATAGAGCTTTTCGGACACTTTAATAGAGTAGCATTCTTGAGACCACATTTTCGGACACTTTAATAGAGTAGCATTCTTGAGACCACATTGCTAAAAACAACAGAAGACTTCTGCACACATCAATTCACAGCAAAAAGGAAACACGCTTGCTCCTAGTCAAAGAAACATTTTCCTAAGAGGTATTCAGAAGTGAATACATCTTCCAATGGCTAGAAGTAGGAGAAGAGCCACAGAGACTCAGGTCTGAATAAGCCAGGAAATATGTCTCCATCAAAGGAACAGAGTAACTCCCCTCCATCTCGTCTAAAATCTGAATATGTTACCAAAATGTCAGAGAAAGAATTTACAACCTTCACATTGAATAAATTCTATGAGTTAGAACAGAAAAGAGCAAATGAACTTAAGGAGATTAGGAAGTCCTTCCATGATAAGAAAGAAGAAATGAACACTCTGAGAAAGAATCAGATGGAGCAATTAGAGATGAAGTCTATAATACAGGAAGTCAAAAACTCTCTTGTAAGTATTAAAAGTCGATTAGACCATGCAGAAGATCAAATCTCCAATGTAGACGATAAAACATCTGACCTAGAAAAAAAATAAACAAGAATACAGAGAAAATAACAAACAAACAAAGATAATGTACAAAAAATACTAGATTGCATAAACCACCCAAACATTAGAATAACTGGCATCCCAGAAGGTGAAGAAACTAATCATGGCATGGCAAATCTATTCCATGAAATACTGGAAGAAAATTTCCCAAATCTAGAGAGGTGCTCAAGGACCCAGACCAAAGAAATACAAAGGACTTAAAATAGACTAAACCCCAGAAGATCTTCCCCAAGGTACATTGTAGCCAGACTTCCCAAGACCACAAATAAAGACATGGCAAGAGAGAAACTAGAAGTGGCTTACAAAGGTCATCTCATCAGGCTAACACTGGACCTTTCAATGGAAACAATGCAAGCAAGAAAAGAATGGGAAGATGTATTAAAAGTGTTAAGAGAGAAACAATTTCAACCATGCAATTTCAACCATGATTATTATATCCTGTAAGATTATCCTTTATATGGGGGGAAAAAAAAGACTAAATTCTTCTAAGACAAACAAAACCTGAAATAATTTGCCAACACAAGATCAGCTTTTCAAGAAACCCTGAAGAAAGTACTGTTCGGGGAAAATTAAACAATTAACAGAAAGAAACAAAGGAATAAAAGGCAGCTAAAAAAATGGCCAACTAAAACATTGGAACAGATCCAGTAACATTGATAATAAAATTGAATGTGAGTGGATTAACTTTTCCCCAATCAAGAGACACACATGGGCTGAATGGATAAAAAATACAGAAATCCTCTATCTGTTGCCTACAGGAAACCCACCTCATGGATAAAGACATACATAGACTGAAAGCAAAGGGTTGTAAAAATGTTTTCCATGCAAATTGGAACCAAAATGAGGGAGGGGTTGTGATACTAATTTCTGACAAAATAGGCTTTAAGACAAAAATTGTTCTAAGAGACCCAAAAGGGGCACTATATTGTAGTAAAAAGATCAATAGATCAAGAAGATATTATGCTTATGAATATCTATGTGCCTAACACAAGAGCACCCAAAATATGTGAAGGAAAGACTGTTAGATCTAAAAGGGGAGATAGACTGCAATACACAAAATGTTGGAGACCTCAACACTTCACTTTTCCTTCTGGACAGATCATGTAGACAAAAAAATAGATAAAGAAATAAAGGATCTAGATAATACCATAAATCTAAAGGACTTAACGGACATCTATAGTCCTTTCCATCCAAAAACCGTGAGATAAACTTTTTTCTCAACCCCACATGGAAACTTTTCAAAGATTGACCACATCAAAGGACACAAATCAAACCTATATAGATTCAAAGCAATAGAATCCATATATCCAGCATCTTCTCTTACCATGATGGAATTAAACTTAAGTTTAATTTCAAGAGAAATCCTCAAAAATACTCAAATACATGGAAACAAAATAACCTACTCCTGAATGACTCCATAACTACTGATGAAATAAAGACTGAAATCAAAAGATGCATGAAAGCCAATGACAATGAGGACATGAGTTTCCATAATCTTTGGGACATTGCTAAAGCAGTCATAAGAGGGAAGTTCATAGCAATTAGTGCACATAAAAGGAAGAAGGCAAATGGATCACCTAATATCATGCCTCAGAGAATTGGAGAAGTAACAGCAAAAAAAAATTCTAAAGAACTCTAGGAAAAAGGAAATAATAAAGATATGAACAGAAATAAATGAAATAGAAAATAAGAGAACTATACAGAAAATAAATTAAAGTAAAAGCTGGTTCTCTGAAAAGACAAACAAAATTGATATACCACTAGTGAGACTTATTAAGAAGAGAGAAAGGAACCAGATTAATTAAATCTGCAATGAAGCAGACAATATACCAACAGACAAAGTAAATACAAAACATCATTAGAGAATACTATGAACAACTATATGCCAAAGAAAACAAGACAATCTGGACGAGATGGACTATTTCATGGACACGTATAATCTACCAATATTCAGCCAGGAGGATATAGAAAGTCTAAATAGGCCCATAACATGCCAGGAGATTGAATCAGTAATAAATAAATTTCCAACAAAGAAAAGGTATGGTCCTTATGACTTCACCTTTGAATTCTATAAAACTTTCAAAGAAGAGTTAACCCTTATTTTTCACAAATTATTACTAAAGATGCAAATGGGTGTATGTCTCCCTAATTCATTCTATGAAGCCTCTATCACCCTTATCCTTAAAATAGATAAGGACAGGACAAGGAAGGAAAAATATAGACCAATATCTCTGATGAATATACATGCAAAGATTCTCAACAAGATACTAGCAAATCGTACGCAACAACTTACAAAAAAGATTATACGTCATGATCAGGTAGGCTTTATTCCAGGAATGCAAGGTTGGTTCAATATACACAAAACCATAAATGTAATACACCATATTGACAGGAAGAAAGATAAAAAAAATATGGTCATATTGATGGATGCACTAAAAGCATTTGATAAGATACAGCATCCCTTCATGATCAAGACTCTCAGCAGAATCGGCATAGAAGGGTCATTTCTCAACACAATGAAAGCTATCTATGAAAAACCCATTGGGAACATCATCCTGAATGGAGAAAAGCTAAAAGCTTTCCCACTAAAAATGGGTACAAGACAAAGATGCCCACTTTCTACACCCCTTTTCAATATATTATTGGAAGTCCTAGCCAATGCAATCAGAAAAGAGGAAAAATAAAGGGCATCCAAGTAGGAAAAGAAGAGGTGAAACTCTCTATTC
>NW_006160202.1:762462-797621 GCF_000334495.1 Tupaia belangeri chinensis
CTTCTTAAATAAGAGCCCCAAAGCATAGTCGATAATCCCCCAAATAGACAAGTGGGATTACATCAGACTAAGAAGTTTCTGCATGGCATAAGACACAGTAATTAGTGTGGATAGACAGCCCTCAGAATTGGAAAATATTGGGACCAGCAGTTAGTGTAATGGCTATGTCGCTGGACTCTCATGTAGTCAACTGCAGTTCACATCCCAGACCTGGTGGCTTAAAACTCACGCTGGTCACGTGTGCGTGTGTGTCCAGGATCCTGAGAGGAGAATGGAGGAGAAGAGATTGCGGCACGGTCATCCCTCCTGGGGTGTGATTTCTCGCTTTCTGTTTCTCTGTCACTCTCTGTCTGTCTGGCGAGGGTACACGCCCCATGACAAAAACAAACCTCTTCAAAAAAAAAAAAAAGGAATTGGAAAATATTTTTGTAAATTATACATCAGACTGATATACAGAACACACAAGGAACTGAAGCAGCTGTTTGGAAAAAATATGATCAACCAAATTAAAAGATAGGAAAAGGAAGTGAAAAAAACCGTCTCTAAAGATGACATACAAACAGCCAAAAGGCATATGATAAAATGCTCAACATTCCTCATCGTAAAGAAAATGCAGATCAAAACATATGTAATCCAATGTAATATAAAGAAGATTATGATGATAATAAAAATAAAAATAAAAAAATTTAAAAAAGAGAAAAAGCAATGTAATACACAGTAAAGTTATGTGTAATCCAATGTAATATAAAGAAGATTATGATGATAAAAATAAATAAATAAATAAATAAATAAATAATAAGGAACTAAAAAAAAAACCCAATGAGATACCACCTAACCCCAGTCAGAATGTCTGAGATTTTAAAAAAAGAACAAAACAAAATATGATAAGTGTTGGTGGGGGTGTGGTGAAAGGGGAACTCTCTTACACTGCTAGTGTGAATGTAAATTCGTCCAGGAGAACACTGTGGAGAACAATTTGGATAGTCCTCAAAAATCTACAAATAGAACTACCATATGATCCAGCGATCCCATTCCTTGATATCTACCCAAAGGACAGAGGAATTCTTAATCGGAAAAGTGCTTGCACATCAATGTTTATTGCAGCACTATTCACAATTGCTAAGTCATGGAACCAACCCAAATGCCCCTGTATGGATGAATGGATTGAAAAACTGTGGCACATATACTCTGTGGAATACTATTCAGTCATAAAAACCAACAAAACCCTGGCTTTTGACAGAAAGTGGAAGAATATGGAAACTTTACTGCTGAGTGAAGCAAGTCAGGCTATGACAGAGAGACATTGTATGTCCCCACTTAATACATACCGAGTGTCTGCACTCTATGACTAAAACTGATTGTATAAACCCAAGAGATGGGTGTGAATGCCAGATGCAGTGTGAGTGGAGGAGTGGGACCTAGGGAAGGACATTTGGAGGAGGGATACAGAGATATAGCATTGATGGGATGGGGAGGTATGGCATTATCTGTTGAAGATATTTTGATCAAATGGCCTTGGGAGAAATTTTCACATATTGAAATGCTCACTTTGTAAGCTAAATAATGTGATTGAACATATGAAAAATTTTAAATATAATTAAATAAATAATTTTAAAAAGATAAATATGTGTATTATCTGCACTCTGCTCTCCTTTTCAATAAAGTGTTGGAAATCCTTCCCAATGCAATCAGAAAATGGAATAAAATTCAAATAGGAAAAAATGAGGTGAAATTTTCTTTATTTGCAGATGACATAACTGTATACATAGACGACCAAAGGGTATTCACACACAAAAAATTCCAGGAAGTAATAAACAAATACAATAAAGTTGCAGGATGGAAAATCAACATACAAAATTCTATATCATTTGTACATTTGAACAAAAAGAAGACTGTGATAAACCTGAAGAAAGTAATTCCATTTATCATAGTCACAAAATGTATAGGATAACTAAGAATATATCTAACCAAAGAATTCAAGGAACTCCACAAAGGAAAACTATGGGAAGCTAAAAAAAGAAATTGACAATTACACAAAAAAGTATAAGGACATCCATGTTCCTAGATCAGAAGAATTAATATAATCAAAATGGCAATTCTACCTAAGTTAATCTACATATTTAGCATGATCCAAAAGTACCATAGTCATTCTTCACAGATCCATAAATAGATCCTGTATTTCCAAAGCTATCCTGCCCAAAAGAGTGGAGGTATCTCACTCTCTGACCCCAAAATATATGTCAAAGTTGTGATAATCAAAACAGCATGGTATTGGCACAAAAACGGATTTGTGGAGCAATGGAATAGAATAGAGACCCCAAAATAAACCCCAAAACATACAGACAATTGGTTTTTGACAAAGAATATAGCCAATACAGTGGGAAAAGGGAAATCTCCTTAGCAAATGGTGCTGGAAAAAGTGGGTATCCACCTGCAGAAAGATGAATCTGAACCCCTACCTCAAACCATTGACAAAAAAATCAACTCAAAGTGGATCAAAGATATAAACCTAAGACTTCAAACTCTAAAACTACTTATGGAAAACACTGGGGAAACTATGCAAGACATTGAGGTAGGCAAAGACTTCTCTTTTTTTTTTTTTTTCCAAATTACAGGAGTTCTTTATTTATAGGCTGGCCAACTTCAGGAGGACTATGTCCTTCGAAAACCCCATATCCCTGAGTGAAAAGATAGGGGTACTTTTAAAGGCAAACTATCACAATCTTTTCTAGGATGATGTAGTGAGTCACAAGAACAAGGTGTGGTGGGCTTAAAAGGGTGAGAAGTGAGGGTTTACAGTGTGAAAGCAAGTTACAGAAGTAAAACAAACAGGTTAATCATTTCTAAGGGAATGTTCCATCTCTACCTAAACACAATGGAATTGTAATGGTCTTCATGGCTCCAGGCAAGGGTCAGTTGTTTGGCAATAAAATCTCAGGGAAATTTTTGAAGGAAGGGGGTTTAAATCCAGTTGACTCATTTAGTAGATACGTTAATCACTCTGTCTACTTCAGTTAAAAAAGAAACCAACTTTTCAGTATAGAAAAGAGTATAAGAGCTCATAATGGAGGTGCATTACAAGGTGGAGTCTCACCCACTTAATTCCCCACTGTTTTATTTTCTTTTTTTCTTTATTATTATTATTATTATTATTATTTTTACATTCAATAGCTATACAACATTTCAATATTAAAGAGACTTTACACACCGTGATATACACCTCAGTTCAGCCCGGCTAAGAATAATATACACATTCTCAACAGATAATGAACAATGTCTGTGTCCCACAAATGTCTTACCTCTCTATTTTCCCCTCAGTTTTCCTTTCCTTCAACTCTTCCCCTCCCACACTTTCCTTCCACTTTGTCTCTAGTGTCCATGACAATTTTTAATGCTTTTATGTTCTCCATACTTTCAGTCTCTATCATAGAGTGCAGTCAGTATATGTTAAGTGGAGACACAATGTCATAGCCTGACTTGTTTCACTCAGCAACAGATCTTCCATAATTTTCCACTTCCTATCAAATTCCAGGGCCTTGTTTGGGTTTTTCTTATGCCTAAATAGTATTCCACAGAGTTTATGTGTCACACTTTTTCAATCCACTCATCCATTTGTGCACATTTGGGTTGGTTCCATATCTTAGCAATTGTGAATAATGCTGCAATAAATATAGTTGTGCAAGCACTTTTGTGACTGAGCATTCTCCTGTCCTTTGAGTAGATACCCAGGAGTGGAATTGCTGGATCATATGGTAGTTCTATTTGAAGGTCTTTGGGGAACCTCCATATTATTCTCCATAGTGGCTGAACCAATTTACATTCCCACCAACAATGTAGGAGTGCTCCCTTTTCACTACATTCACTCCAGCACTTACAATTTTTTGTTTTTATAATCTTTGGATTAGGTAGTATCTCATTATGGTTTTGATCTGATCTCCCTTATAATGAAGGATGTTGAGCATTTTTTCATATCCTTTTTGGCTGTATTCCACTCATTTTCCCATTTTTTGCTTGGGATAATTATTTTCTTCCAGGTAAACTGCTTGAATTCTCTGTGTATTCTAGTTATCAGTCCCTTATCTGAGGCACAATTAACAAAAATTCTTTCCTGTTCCAAGGGTTGTCAATTCATACTAATTATGTTGTCTTTTGCTGTGCACAAACTTCTTAATCTAATGCAATCCCACTTGTCAATTTTGGGGGTTATATTGCCTGTGCTTTGAGGGTTTTGCTTAAGAAGTCTTTGGGAAGGCAAATGTAAATTATAACTGTCCTTCCTGATAAATCACTTTTTCAGCTTTTGTACACTGCTTTCACATAACCCAAAGTCCGTACTTTCTTACATGTATAGCTTTTTTTTTTTCTTTTTGTGGTTTTCACCTTTATAAATCTTCCTCCCCTGTGATTTGGGGCTATAAGGTTTTGGAGTGACTTTGATCCTCTTGTCATCACCAACTAATAAAACCCCCTTTAATTTGGCTAAAATTGGATGTCCTCTTATTTTCTCATTGATTTGAATAGAACATTTTGATGCCTCAGCAAGATAGTACCTACTGGTACCTGGGTAGATACCACTCCATGTAATAAGGCCTCACCCAGCATGGCGACCCAACACCTGGAGTACTGTAAGAGAGGTATCACCTGAGATGTTTCAGGACCCAGATATACCTTTCTGGATCTTTGACAGCTGAATGGGGGACACCAACTGCTTCTTCCAACCACAGAGTCTTGGTAAGGAAACCTCTGGAGTCTCTTCTCTTCTTTTCTCCTGTTTTTCATTACTCTTTCAGATTAAGACTAGTTGATGCTTACGAGGCTGGCACAGAAGGTGTCCCCTGATGAATATTCCAGAGTTACCTGGGTGCAGTTGAAGGAGCCTCTACTACTCAGATTCCAACAAGACGTTGCTGGAATTGTACACCAGATAGTATGCTTAGCAGCTAGGTGGGACACCAAGTCGTCTGTTTCCTTTAGGTCTTCAGTTGTATATTCCTGGGACTAGATAGGACACTAGTCTGATTTCTTCCTGGCCTCCAAATGTGTATTCCTGGAGCCAGGTTAGAGTCTCTCTTTTAAGTCCTTTATGTCTCTACTGTCACTTTAAGAAATATTTCTCAGTGGGAAGGAATGTCTCTAAGCCTTTATGTGAAGCATGAATGAGTGAATGTGTGACTGTATGACTGTATTCATGGCTCCACAGCTTTGACTACAGAATCTGAGTGGGTCCTCACCTGTGGTTCTGTGGTGGCCTCATACAGCTAAAGATAACTAACACTCAGTGCTGGGGAATCAAGTCCCTCCCTCACACCAAGTCTGTATCAGGGGTTCATATTGACTTGCGGAAGCTAAGAGGTACCAAAGTTCCCAAGAGAAATGAGGCCAGGCAGACACCTATTTGGTCACCTCTTCAGAGGCAGCACCCCACCCTTTGTTTGTCTTGCAGCATTATTGCAGGGGGGGGAACACAGGGTGGATATTTGATTCTCTTGCATGTCAGGAAGGTCCCTCTGCCCTTGCACATTGTGTTCTTCCTTTCTGGAGCAGGTCCAGGAAACTTCCCTGAGTCAGGACACTAAGGCTTACCTCACTCATTTCTCTCATAGATCAGAAAATTGCCTCTTTTGTCAGCACTCTTGGTCTGGCTGTTTAGAAAATCTACCCCTTTCTTGGTTAGGTCTGAAACATAAGCTTCCACTTATCATTCATTTCTTTTGTTATCACCCTGTCTTTTTGTTTGTCACTCAGAAGGAGTATCATCAATTTAGGGAAGATTTTGTAAGGGAATCTAACTTCCTGTTGTAGCTCACCTACATTTCTCTCAAGCTGAATACCTCTCTCCTTTCACTGGAAAATGGTGTCATTGCTTTAGGGATCTAAAGCTAAGGTATGCTATTTTAAACCTTGTCAGAAGCATGCAAGGAAGCCATTTCCAAGATAAACATTAAGCATGCAAGGAAGCCCACTCCCATAGTGAAACATTAAGACCAGAAACCCAGCCATTTCATTCTGGCCCCTGAACTCTTTTCATCCTCAGTATCAGTAATCTTATTAGTCTGGCTGTAGACTGTGCCACTTGGGAGTTAAAAGCCTTTGACAATTGGAGATCTTTGCAGTGGCAGTTTCATCACCTCCCCCCATTGGAACTCTCCCTCTTTATGCACTCACAGACTTCCTCCAGACTGTGACAAGAGATCAGAAAAGCCATCTGGGGATCTTGGAGGTTACACCCATGGTATGCATGGGCTGCATGCTCCAAACCCATCATTGTGCTTCCCATTGTACTAGCCCTTTTGTTGGCCCTAGGACTAATATTAGTGGCCCCTAGTGACTGGAGTTGGTTCCAGATATTCCTCTTAGCTTTAATTTACTTTGGGGTTTTCATTGCATTGTGAACTTAAAAAAAAAAAAGACTTATCTGTATTTGTTGCCACTTTTTATAGCAGGGTATAATTTGCTCATTTTGGCACACTTCCATTTATAAGCATCACTAATTTACTTTGCCCACAACTTTCTACATACTCAAGTTGGCTTATAATTACATTCCTCTAAACACTTTTCTTTGGAAAAACAAGCCTTGTGGAGAGTTCCTCCCTTAAGTTGGTTCAGTTTAATCTATTTCTGAAGGACTAAGATGAATACATGCATAATTAGTAACTACAGGGTATGGGAAGTTTAAAAAGTAGATCTTAAGAGATGAAACTGAAAACATTTTAACAAATAATTCTTTTAAACATCAAGGTACTTCAAAGTACTAAGATACTTCAACAACCAAAGATCTGGTCTACTAAAAAATCTGCCTTGGACAGCTAGACACTTCTTTAGACCACAAAGTTAACACTGTGGTCTTTTGAACATGCAAGAAACCCAACTTAACTGGCCTGGAGCATACAGGACAGGCAGGCGGAGCACACCAGGGGTCATGGAAGCATACAGTTGTCATTTAGCTTAGCATGCAGTTCCAGTCTGCAACAGCAGCCCAGGCATGATTGAGCAAATCTCCAGACTAGAATAGCAGCAGGGAGCAAGCATGTGCTCAGAAATGGTAGCTGCCTTTCAACACTGCCTTTTACACATGAGTGGTCAAGCAAATTTTATTAAAACCCCATTGGAATGTATGCTTAAGCATTTAAGAGAGGCCTTTGAGAAAGGAGAGGACTGGGGAGCAAAGTTATCAAAGTGTAGACTGAAGACCCATTGTGAAATAGAATGGCCTGCCTTTGGAGTAGGATGGTCAGCTGTTGGGTTATTTAACCCTAGGCAAGTGCTGACAGTTTGGAAGGTCATCACAGCCATCTCAAGCAGTGGCCCAGGGTACCCAGATCAGTTCCCATGTATCACTTAACAACTGACCCTTGTGAAAAATCCACCACCCTTGTTATGAAATTGTTCCTTAAAGACAGGAGGAAACTGCCTCATAATAGTGGGTCCTACAGCTTCATACCAGAGAAGGGGTCAAAAGTCTGTGGTTTTTCAGTCAGCCACAAAAGAGTCAGACCTCCTTCTCACTTATAACCAAAATAGATAACACCTAGGGAGGGAAGATGAAGATCAGGGTGAAATTAAATCTGCTCCCTTGACCCCCTTCTCACCACCATGTACACAAAGCAGATCTTGGGAGATGGAAAATATGGTGGAAGTTGACTCCACCACCTAGAGACACTACTGCCCCTAAGAGAGGGCCCCCAACAGAAGGATATCCTGGCAGTCATTCTTTCTTGATTTATGTTGCTTTCTCAATGAACAATCTTTATAACTAGAAGGACCAAAATCCCCCATTTTCAGAAAACCACAGGTCCTCATTAGCTCGTTAGAATCCATCTTTTTCACTCCTCAACCAACCTGGGATGATTACCAGCAGCTCCTGGTTACTCTCTTCATACAAGGAGAAGGACAGGATTAGAGCAGAAGCTAGGAAATGCTGCATTGGGACCAGGGCAGGTGATAAAGAGAAGAAAATCAGATAAGATCTTCCTGCCCCAGCTGAGGCCCAAATACTTCTGTAAGGAGGGAGGTATTTACCTCTTTTTGCTGTGTTTTACTTGCAGGAATTCAAGCAGAAGCTCATAAGTCTATCAATTTTTCTAAGGTAACTAAAAATTCCAGGCCCCTCCCCCAGGAATCCCCTGCAGCTTTTCTGAAACGTCTGTATGAGGCTTATCAATTCTACACTTCAACTGATTCAGATGTTGCAGAAAACCTAAGGGCCATAAATATGGTTTTTGTGACTCAATCAACAACAGACATCAGAAAAAAAGCTCCAAAATTTAAATGGATTTGAGGTAATAAATAGGTCTCAACTATTAGAAATTGCTCAGAAAGCCTTCAATGGGCAAGACTCCCTGCAAGATAAACAAAATAAGAAAATTGCCAGGGATGTTGTAGCCACAATTAAGGGAGCAGCCTGGAGGTATGGAAAAGCAAGGTCAAAGGATTAGCTAAGGGCCATTGCCAATATTGCAATGAGAAAAGACATTGGATGAAGGGTTGCCCAGAACCAACAAGGGAAGAAAAGAAAAGGTCCTCAGCTTAGAAGAAGACTGATAAGACTGGGGCTTTTTCTCAATGAGCCCCTAAGAGCCCACGGTCCCTCTAAAAATGAGAACAAGTCTGTTAGTTTCCTGGTTGATACTGGTGCAGCTTATTCTGTTTTAACTGATCCCAGGGGACCCATCACAAAAAAAGAAAAGATCTGTAAAAGGAACAACAGGATAGTTGACTCTATGCCCATGGACATATGAAGGGACAATAGCCCTGGAAAACAATACTGTAACTTATTCCTTTGTCATCCTTGAATTCCTCTACCCTCTTCTGGGAGGGTACCTTCTACAAAAATTGAAAGCCATTATCTCATTTGCAGAGAGGAGGACCCTTCTCTCTATAGGTATACCGCCAGGGCAATGAATCTCCATCCTATCCTAAAATACTTGTTATCTGTCCCCTGTCTAAATAATATCTGCTCCAAGAAGGGGCATTTCTTGCACTGCTCCAGGGATCACCTCAAGAAAACTCTTATCTGGCAGAACTAAAATCTCATTTCCCAAAGGTCTGGGCAGAGAATAAGCCCCCTCAGGATTGGCTAGTCATCAGTCCCCAGTGGTCATGCAGTTGCTAACCATGGCCAGCCACCACAATCAGGGTAGAATAATACCCTATCGGCTTAGAAGCCAGGAGAGGCATTACCATACAGATCTCTTGGTTATGCCAAACAGGAATCTTAGCTCCTTGTCAGTCCCCCTGGAATATTCCTTTGCCCCTGAAACCAGGCACAAAGGATTATCAGCCAGTTCAGGATCTGAGAGAAGTTAATAAGTGGGTAGAGATGATCCATCCAACCATGCCTAACCCATACAACTTATTAAGTTTTCTCTCCCCAAACAGTCACTTTTACACCATGCTGGATTGAAAAGACACCATCTTTAGCATTCCTGTGTCCCTCATTAGTCAACCAATTTTTGCTTTTGAATGGGCTGACCCTGAAGAGGGATATTCAGGACAACTGGCATGAGCAAGACTGCTTCAGAGATGCAAGAACTTCCCTACCTTGTTGGATGAAACTCTAAGTTCAGAACTGCAAGTGTTTCATCTAACACACACTGAAAGTAGCCTTCTTTAGTATCTTGATGACCTCCTCCTCACTTCTGAGGATGATAAAACCTTTAAAAAGGCTACTGAGGAACTTCTGGACACCCTGCAGGATCTGGGATATTGTGTCTCTGCTAAAAAGGCCCAGCTGTGTAATCAAATGGTCACTTGCCTGGGGTGCCATATCCAGGAAGGCAAGCAAACTCTTTGTCTTGGGCACATCTTGATCCTGCACATTCCCCCACCAAAAACAAAGAAACAAGTTCAGGAGTTCCTAAGGGCTGTTGACTACTGCCACCTTTGGATTTAGAGGTTTGCTGTAATAGTCCCTTTATGCTAGTACAGGGCACTCCCAACCACTGACATGAACTGGAGTGGACAAAAGGCTTTGAAGATTTAAAGCAGCCCTTGTTTTAGCTCCTATCTTGGCTCCTTTAAAAAGGCTACTGAGGAACTTCTGGACACCCTGCAGGATCTGGGATATTGTGTCTCTGCTAAAAAGGCCCAGCTGTGTAATCAAATGGTCACTTGCCTGGGGTGCCATATCCAGGAAGGCAAGCAAACTCTTTGTCTTGGGCACATCTTGATCCTGCACATTCCCCCACCAAAAACAAAGAAACAAGTTCAGGAGTTCCTAAGGGCTGTTGACTACTGCCACCTTTGGATTTAGAGGTTTGCTGTAATAGTCCCTTTATGCTAGTACAGGGCACTCCCAACCACTGACATGAACTGGAGTGGACAAAAGGCTTTGAAGATTTAAAGCAGCCCTTGTTTTAGCTCCTATCTTGGCTCTCCCAGATATTACCAACCCTTTCCATCTCTTCATCAATGAGAAAAAAAGCATAGCAAAAGGGGTCCTTACCCAACCTTTTTGCATACCTGTCAAAAAGACTTGAGTCAGTGGCCAGCAGATGGCCAACCTGTCTCCAGGCAATGGTAGTTATAGCCAAGCTGGTAAAAGAGGACAACAAACTGACATTGAGGCAGGAACTCATCCTCACTGCCCCCCCATGCAGTTGAGATGTTTCTCTGGGCTACTTCTGAAAAATGTACGTCAATCACTTGAGTGACTCAGTACCAGGCTCTTTTACTAATTCAGCCTTGAATTAGGTTCCAGAAGGCCACAGCTCTGAATCCTGCTACACTACTTCCAGATAAAGACTCCAGTGAGCCTATACGCAACAGTTTTGACACCATTGATGTGATATGGTCCACCAGGCCATATTTAAAGGACATCCCACTACTGTCAGCAGATGAGATACTTTTCACTGATGAAAGCAGTTTTGTTCAAGATGGAATCTGGTATGTGGGGGCAGATGTGGTTACACAAGAATGGACCATATGGTCTCAGTCACTTCACAGGGGAATATCAGCCCAGAACTTAGGGCCTTAATACAGGCCTTGTAATGAGTAAAAGGGAAAGTGTGACAATTTATACCTATAACTTGATATGCTTTTTTTTTGAATTATTTATTTATTTCCATTTGTTATTATTATTATTATTATTTCATTTGATCAGACAGAGGCAGAGAGAGAGAGAGAGAGAAAGGGAAAGCACGAAAGCAAGCCACCAGGTCCAGGACCCAAACCATGGTCAGCCATGTGGGAATCCAGCGCCTTTAACCACCACGCCACTTGCCGGCCCCAACTTCATGTGCTTTTGCTACTGTTCATGTCCATGGGGCAATCTATCAGGAAAGGGGCCTTCTAACCTCAGCTAGAAAGGACATTAAAAACGAGGAATCCTTACTCAGAAAAGCACTTGCACATCAATGTTTATTGAAGCATTATTCACAATTGCTAAGACATGGAACCAAACCAAATGCCCACAGAGGAATGGATTGAAAAAGTGTGGCGCATATACTCTATGGAATATAGAGTATTATAGCCATTAAAAAAAAAAAAAAAAAAAGGTCTTGGCTTTTGACAGAAAGTGGATGAATATGGAAGATTTACTGATGAGTGAAGCAAGCCAGGCTATGAAGAAGAGACATTGTATGTCTCCACTTAATATATACTGAGTGTCTGTACTCTATAGCCAAAATTGAATGATCAGAGGATACAGAAACATAGAAAATGGTTATAAATACCTGATACAGTGTGGAAAAGGGTGGGTGAAGGAGGAGAGTCTGAGGAAGAACGTTAAAGAAAAAACTAGAGAGGCAAGGCATTTATGGGGAAAAGAAACGGGTTATTATCTGTTGAAGATAACATGTATTCTCAACTGGACTGGTGATAAATGTGTACATGTTGGAATATTCACTTTGCAAGCTAAATGACATGTGCTTGAATGTGTAAAAATAAATTTAAAAAATTTTTTAATTGGCTCTATTGAAACCATTTGGCTACCTAAAGCAGTGGCCTTTCTACACTGTAAAGGGCACTAAAAAGTAGATTCCACTGAGACTAGAGACAACCAGACAGAAGATCAAGCAGCTCAAGAGGCCACCCTAAAACCAGAGAGGCCTTTCCAAGTCCTTGCTCCAATGCCAGATCCAAACCTTCCTATCTCACCTACCAACACAAAGGAAGAAGAATAATTTGAACAAAGGAAGAATAATAAGAGAAAAACAAATACTCCAGGAGCTGTCAGGATAGCTGAGGCTACTGAATAACAGACTGATTATTCCTGAGGCCCTGGGTCAAACACTAATAGACTAGCCATACCAAACAACACATCTAGGACAGACAAAACTAACAGAATTAATAAGGGGTAAATACTGTGGTTCAGACCTGATTAGTTTAGTGAACAGTATCATTTCTAGGTGCAATACCTGTGCCTAAATGTATGCCAAGCTGTTGGGAGGGGCACCCATGGTTCTCCAGGCTTGAGGCACCTCCCCAGGGAACATTGGGAAGTAGATTTTACAGAAATTAAACCCCCTGCAAATGAGTATAGTTGTCTCCTAGTCTGTGTAGATACTTTTTGAGGGTAGGTTGGAGCCTTCCCCACTAAATCAGAAACTGCTATTACAGTTACAAAGAAATTGCTCCAGAAAATTATTCCTAGGTTTTGGTTGCCTATGACAATTAGGTCAGATAATGGGCCCACATTTGTGGCCAAGATATCACAAGATTTGGCAAAAGCCATAAATATTAAATAAAAATTACACTGTGCCTATCAGCCCCAGAGTTCTGGGCAGGTAGAAAATATGAACAGGACTTTAACAGAGACCTTAATTAAACTTACTCTAGAGACCAGCAAAACCTGGACCCCCTGGCTCTTTTGCAGGTCAGATGCACCCCTTACTGGGGGCGAATTTTTCTGTTATGAGATCATGTTTGGGAGACCTCCCTTTCTTCTCCCAATATTGCAGAAAAAATGAGAGCTGAACTCCATAGCCCATACCTTGCTCAAGTGCTTACAGACTCTGAACTCAACCCAGGAAGCCATTCACAGCTGCATCAGAGATGCCTTGCTGGTACCTGCTTCACACCCTGTCCTCCTTCTTCAGCCAGGTGACTCTGTGGATTAAAGAAATTCATGGACTGACTCCTTCTTGGAAAGGACCCTACATCGTCATCCTTACTATGCCAACCTCTGTGAAGGTTGCTAGTATCCATCTTGGCTGTACCATTCCCAAATCAAGGAAATCTCAGCATGGGAGGCTCAGATGACCCAGGATCCCCTGAAGCTAATACTGTCTCATGTTTCTGAATCACACAAATTATTTTAGATTCTATATTTTCTTCAAGTGCTCCCACTAAATGGCAATGGGAACTAAAGGAGGAGTTGACTAGAAAATCTCTGGCCAGAAATGAAACACAGGGCCATGACCAGGTCAACCTCACTCTTTTTTTTTTTTTAATTCACCCTTACTCTTGACCTTGTGATCTCTTTGAAAATGTTATCCCATAACAAAAGGGAATATATATATACATAAGGTCAGACCTTCACCTGTGGCGACTTAGAATTAGAGTCTACATGGCTATGGGGAAATGGTGAAGTGGATATGATAACCCAAGTGGGTTTGCAAACATTGGAAACATCTCTGCCCCCACAATTAATTACCAACGAATTACCACTTCCTTGATCATAGGGAGTTTTTCTGCACCTCATGTGGCTGTGAAACTGTGTCGATTGGGGCATTAAATCAAGCTATCTCTTGGCCTCGGGCCACTGACAAATGTCTACCTGTCACTCATTTACCTTCCCCTAACTCATGTAACATTAGTCACTGCAACCCATCACATTATCATAAAACAAGCCACACAACCCTCTCAGGATGAGGGAAAGACCTAGGATATCAGGCTGTACACACACAGAAATGATCCAGGGACCATTTTTACTATTCAAAGGAGACATCCATCTCAGACCCTGTCCCCCTTAGGTCCCCTAACCAATATAATGAGTTAAGCTTTGACTCTGACCCTGACATTGCTTCCTAGCCAAGGCACCCTGTTCCCTGGCTTGGGAATTTAAATGACAGCCCCACCTGACACTTTATATATCTCTATTCTGTCAGTCAAACATCATCTTCTCAATTACTCCCAATCTGACTTAGTTGCTAAATGCTGGCTCTGTCTCCACCTGAAGTTTCCATATTATATGGGCATTGGAATAGAATACCCCCTGAACAATGCCATTGGTCACTGTATGAATAACCTCCCACAATTCACTCTAGGGGATATTCAGGAAGGGGAACATGCTTAGAAAATAGGATCTACAATGACTCTACTTACTTGGAGTTTTGTAACTCTACCTATCTTATTAACAATACCCAAGTCACTTACCAGACTCTCAACTATACTTGGTGGGCCTGTAACATGGGACTCTCATGATGTCTCCCAGCTTCTGAAGTCAACTTTTGTGTCCTTGTTCAATAATTTGAACAAATTATTCCCCTAGTCTAAGTTTATTCAAGAAATGTTGGAGAAGTGTTAATGCTGACACCCCTGTTCCTTACCCATTGGAAAATGGGTGCCCCTGTCCTTGTACTCCTGCTTGTGGGGCTAGGCATAGCAGGTTCTATAGTAGTAGGGTCAGCAGCTCTCATCCAGGGAGATCTACAACTCCAGAAGGTCTCTAAGCTTATTAATGCAGACTTGGGCCATTTAGAGCATTCAGTCTCTCAACTACATGACCAAGTAAATTCACTAGCAGAAGTAGTTCTCCAAAATAATAGAGGTCTGGATCTCTTGTTTCTCTGGCAGAGGGCTTTATGTAACTTTAGGAGAAGAGTGCTGTTTTTATGCTAAGAGAACTACAGTTATGAAGGAAAGCCTAGCCTCAGTTAAATAACATTGAACAGCATGTAAAATAGGACAGACAATCTCAGAATTGGTACCAATAGATGTGTGATTGGTCCCCTTGCCTGACTACCCTGCTAACTGCAGCAGTGGGACCCATCGCCCTCATCCTTCTAGGACTTATACTCAATCCCTGCATCCTCAGGCACTTCACTCAATTTATTCAGCAATATATAAATTCAGTTAATCTCCTAATCCTTAGATAACTGTATCAGCCACTCCCTTTGAGCACTGACAAGTCAATGATTTGACTCATTTCCTTAAAACTAGTAGGGAGGGACCAGCAGTTGGCATAATGGCTATGTCACTGGACTCCCATGTAGTCGACAGCAAATCAAGTCCTGGACCTGATGGCTTAAACTCATGCTGGGCACATGTGCGTGTGTGCCCAAGATCCTGAGAGGAGAATGGAGGAGAAGGGATTGCAGTGTGGCCATCCTCCCTGAGGGGTGATTTTTCACTTTCTGTCTCTCTGTGTCTTTCTATTGAGTACACGTGCCCTATAGAAAAAAACTCTCAGGAAAAAAAAAAAAAAAAGCCAGTGAGGAAAAAAACATGAGCACCTCCATTTTGAACACAGTTGCCTTTCCCTGTAACCTGACTTATATTTGTCTGAAAATTCCTCCAGTAGGTGAATGCTGCCATCCACTCTGTCCTCCTAACCAAATATTTATCACCAGCAGATGTAGCCAATTATAACTGTCCTTACCGATAACTCGCTTTTCCAGCTTTCATAAACCACGTCTACATAACTCGGGGCCTGTACTTTCTTAGATAAATAGATTTTTTTTCCTTTATGATTTTTGCCTTTTAAACCTTCCTCCCCCTGCTTCAGGGCTACAGGATTTTGGAATTACTTAAATCCTTTTATAGTTGCCAGCTAATAAAGACTCCTTTAATTTGGCTAAAACTGGACATCCTCTTCTATAGCTGAAATTGAATGACTAGAGAATATAGAAACATAGAGAAATGATTATAAATACAAGATACAGAGTGGGAAAAAGGTGGGTGAAAGAGGAGAATCTGAATGACATTACAGATAAAAATAGAGAGGCAAGGTATTCATGGGACAGAGAAATGGGTTATTATCTATTAAGATAACATGTATTATATTCTCAACTGGACTGGTAAGAAATGTTTGAATATTCCCTTTGTAGGCTAAGTGACATATGTGATTGAATGTATAAAAAGAAATTTAAATAAATAAATAAATTATAAGTGATGCAAAAAACAAACAAACAAAAAAACTGAATGTCCTCTTGTTTTCTTGCTGATTTGAATATAACAGAATCAATCCATGTGTCCACAAACATAAATGGATTGAAAAGTATGACACTAAAAAAAATAACAAGACCCTGGCTTTTGACAGAAAGTGGATGAATATGAAAGATTTACTGCTGAGTGAAGCAAGCCAGGCTATGAACGAGAGACATTGTGTGTGTCCATTTAATATATACTAACTGTCCACACTCTTTGGCTGAAACTGAAAGATTAGAGAATAACAGATACATGGAAAATGGTTATGGATAATGGATACACTTTTGGAAGAGAGTGGGAGAAGGAGGAGAGTTTGATAAAAGACATTAAGGAAAAAAATAGAGAGACAAGACATTTATGGGATACAGAAATGGATTATTATCTGTTGGATAAATTCTCTTTACAAGCTAAATAATGTATAGTGATCAAATGTATAAAAAATGTTTTAATTTTTTTAAGCCACTGTATTACCAGTGGGGGTTACTTTGGCAACCTAGCAAAATGTTTGAATGCCATTTCTTCTAGTTTTTATATTTGGCTCTTGGAGTCAACAATTGGTCATTTTCAATTTTATTACAATAGACTAGTTAATAATTCTGACAAATATTTTAACCTGTAATTTTTGAAGTGGAAAAGACATTTATAATAGATGTACAAAATATATTAAAAATTCAAGAGCTTGAAATATTAATAATATGTTCACAAATAAAATAAATATTGATCTAGTTCAAGTTTCCTAAATATACAAAGAAAAAACAACCTGCTGGCCAATACTCCTGCTTATTAAGGAAATTATCACAAAACATAGGCAACTTCCTCCATCATAAAAAGTAAAATATTTTTCCATTTATCAAAATGTAGTGTTTTGGGAACCAGCAGTTAGCATAATGGCTATGTCGCTGGACTCCCACGTAGTCAACCGCGGTTCGCATCCCAGACCTGGTGGCTTAAAACACACTGGGTGCGTCCTTCGCAGCCATTTGCTGTCCAACCAAACAGCCGATTGGAGACAGGAGCCAACCAGGGCTGCATTGGAGGTTGACATTGGGCAAAGATTAGACACCTTTTTAGACACGCTGTTCTTGAGCACCACTGACAACGCGCTTGTACCAGCATTTCATGACAATGGATGGTGACAGTTCTACAACAGATGCTTCTCAACTAGGAATCTCTGCAGACTATATTGGAGGAAGTCATTATGTTATACAGTTTCATGATGATACCGAAGACAGCATGAATGATCATGAAGACACAAATAGTTCAAAAGAAAGTTTCAGAAAACAAGATATATATCTTCCTATTGCAAATGTGGCAAGGATAATGAAAAACACTATACCTCAAACGGGAAAGATTGCAAAAGATGCCAAAGATTGTGTTCAAGAATGTGTAAGTGAGTTCATTAGCTTTATAACATCTGAGGCAAGTGAAAGATGTCATCAAGAGAAACGGAAGACAATCAATGGAGAAGATATTCTCTTTGCCATGTCTACCTTAGGCTTCAACAGCTATGTGGAACCTCTGAAATTATACCTTCAGAAATTCAGAGAGGCTATGAAGGGAGAGAAAGGAATTGGTGGAGCACAGCCACAGGTGGACTAAGTGAAGAACTTACAGAGGAGGCATTTACTAACCAGTTACCAGCTGGCTTAATAACTGCAGATGGTCAACAACAAAATGCTATGGTTTATACAACATCATATCAACAGATTTCTGGTGTTCAACAAATTCAGTTTTCATGATCTGAAGAAATGATGGGGTGGGAGTGTAGAGAAGAAAGAATGTGTACGATTCTGGAATGGAGACATCGGAAGGAAATGACTGGTGACAAGATGTCTCTGTGTATTAAATAGCTGTAATGTAGCTTCCTGATGCCTGACTAATTGAGGTGTTAATTCTGACTTAAGAATCTTTTTCATGAATGATTTTAAAGAAAAATTTGGATTTTAAAGGTATTAAAATATTTTTGTTTTGTACAAGTTTGTTGCTCTGTATGACTACTGTATGCATTGTATATTGCAAATTTATTACTGTCAGAGATTTGTAGACAGTTTCTTATTTTTATATTGAATCATATTACTTTTGTAATTCAAGTAAGCAGCTGGGTTTATTCATGATGTTTGCCCTTTTAATAAAATATAAGGGTAGAGTTCATTTTGAATGCAAGTTGCCTTTATTATAAATTTGAGTTTGTCTTGGTTATATAACATCTTGCATGATAACTAACCTAGGTAGATTTTTAGCATTTGCCATATTTATTAAAATTACTTTTTTTGGGGGGTAAGACATTCATAGCTTAAGCAGCACCATTTTTTAAAACATGTAATTTAGTAATTAAGTGTGAATGCAGAAGCAAATATTGTATGTCTGCCCTATTAAACCTGGTGCCCATTAACAGTGTTTACACTGTTCATTGTGCCTGTTAACATAGCTTTACTTATCGGAGCTTTTGTCAAGACTAGATTCGCTTTTGAGTTTTACATTACTATAAGTGTTGGAATTCATTTAAGTTTAATGTCATCTTAACACTCTTAAAATGGTGCCCTTTTCATTTGGCATATAATTATTTCAAAGCGTATCTTCAAGTACTATAATATCCTCTTCCAGAAGAGGAATTTTATGTCCTTATTTTACCTTTTCAATTGCAATGTCAAATTTCCCATTATACTACAAGAACCAAGAAATGTCAGACATCATTGCGTGTACAAACCTTTTGCATGGGTGAGTGAGTGAAACAGAAAACAATGAGTGCTATGAACAGTGTGAAACAGAAGCCGCCAACTTCTCCTGTGCTGTCTTGATCCTTGCAATAAACTAAACTTAGATAATGTAACTTTGTATAATTTACTAGTATGGGTTCTTTTTCTAAAGTTAGGACTGTATTTTCTCATCTGTTTTTTTTGGTGATAATTAACATGAGGGTTTTTGTTTTTTGTTTTAAATATTAAAATTTGTTATTGTATAGTTTGCCTAAAAGGAAGTTTGAGTGAATGTCATCTTTGGAGGACACTCAAATTTATAAGGTAGGAGCATGTTCCTAGGTATAGGCCAAACAGAAACATTGACCTTGCTGGAAGGAGCCTTTGAGGCATATTTTGGCTACTCTAAAGTTATTAACTCGCTCACCTCTTATTCCCCCTACCATTTAAAAAATAATCTTGTTATAGAAAATTCAAATAGAAAAAAATGAGCTAAGCAAAATCACCTATTAATACCATCTTATGTTGAATAACCAATGTTAATATTTTGATAAATATCATTTGTCCTTTTACTTTGCTAAATATGTATATTTTTATAAAAATGGGCTCATATTGTGCATAATGTTTTGTAACCTGCTCTTTTCACTTTACAATATATTGTGAACATCTTTCCCATGTCGTGCATAGTCTTCTGCATCATTTTTATTGGTTTATTCTGTTGTAAGGTTGAATCATAATTTATTTGACCTTCTTTTGGACATTTTTGACTATTTACATCTTTTCACAGTTAAAAACACTTCACTGAATCTTTTATACATCATGACTGTTTCCTTAAAATAAATTCTTGAAGTAGAATTGTGTGCCCAATATCTCGAGAGGAGAATGGAGGAGAAGGGATTGCGGCATGACCATCCCCCCGGGGAGTGATTTCTCGCTTTCTGTCTCTATGTCTCTCTCTCTCTGTCTGGCGAGCGCACGTGCCCTATAGCGAAAACTTCTCCAAAAAAAAAAAAAAGTAATGTTTTCTTAATCAATTGGAAAGAGCATATATCAAGTAAAATACTAGTCAAGTCTAGAAAAAGAAATAACACAAAATGAATCAGTCATATTTTAGGTTCAAGTGACAAATATATTCCTTTCTATTATTAATGTTCTCTCTGATATATTTTAGTAATGAAAGCACTTCACTCTGTTTGATCCCACTGTTGGCCACTGTTTGAGCCCTACAAATCCCTTTCCCTTTCACCTGGAAGGGCATACCTTTTTAGTTAGTCACACTTCTTTGGCATGAAGATTGGGCTATATCTGCTCCCAAATCTTCTTGGAATTCAGTTCCTTGTCAGGCTCTCCAGGGAAAGCAGCAAAAGTAATTTTGTCCTCTGGAACACACCCATCTGAAGTGGCCAAGAATTTTACTTTTTCTGGGGAGCTAGCACACATTACCATTGCTTGATACTGTACTTCCCTCATCTTTGTAGGCTTCAGGTTACAAAGTAAACCACCATCTGATTGATTGTGAATCATTGTTTAAGAAGAACGTGATTCACCAGACCACTGACAAATATCCTAGGGGCTATTTCCTCAAAATTGACTTCTTCTACATATAAATAATCTGCATCAGGGTGTTTTCTGTCAGTAATTATGCAACCAATTCAAATATCTAAACAGGAAACATCTATTGGCTTAGAGTCAGCACTTCCCTACTAATTGCTATTTTTTATCCTTTTCTGCTTTCTTTTCCATTTTCTCTTTCATCTTTTTTTTCTTCTCCTCCTTTTATCTGTTCTTTTGTACAAGAAGAGATGGTTGTTATTGTTGTACATGGTATTGCATTTTCAGAAGCTATAGGATTATCTTGCAGTGGAGTACCAGATGAGAATAGTATTTGCTTTACTCCATTTTTAATTTCTTCAAATTTCTTTCTTCAGTTTAGTATTTTCCACTTGAAGTTTCTTCTCTTTTCTCAAAGTTGCCTGTAAAGTTGCTTTCTCCATAAGCAGAGCAACTTGCTGCTTGAGATACTCAATTATTTGATCTGCCTCTGCACTCTTCTACTCCACTCTCTTCAGAACAACATCACCAGTTGCCATTTTCGCCAAGAAACAGCAGAAACTCCTGAAGGTCCTCTCTCCAGCAGGTGAGTAAAGAAAAGGAGATGCCTAAAGTAGCAACCAGTCCACCCCAGATCCCTGTAACATCATTCACATCAAGCAATGGACCTAGAGTGCCTATCTCTTTATGGAATTCCTCTTTCATGTCCTGTAATGATTTTCTCATTTCCTGGAATAGATTGTCTGTTTTTATTTGTATCTCTTTGAGTTTTGTCATAATAATGTTCAGAATTATTTTCCTGAAATTTCTGTGAATTCTATTGTGTTATCTATTGTTGATAAGGAATAGTATACTCCTTTGTGGGAGAGCTATTTTCTTGTTTTCTCATATTTCTTCTATGTATTCACTGATTTTTGGTCATTTGATGGTGTATTCTCTTCCCCGTATTTATTGGAGTAGATTCTATAGTATTGGAGAAAGGAATATCATTCTTGGATCCCAAGCATATTTCTGTTAGAGTGCTGTATCTTCCTAGTCAGAGCATATGAAGTCCATAAAGTTACTTACATAACTTCAGGTGGTTAACTTCTCTACTAAACTTTCAGCTCCTGATGAGCTGGGGATCTGCTAAGGAGATATAACCTGATGCAAGTTGCATGCACAGGCTGGAGGTCTCCAAGTTCCAGAGGCTACCTTCTGGGAAGAGGCTGCACCTATGATGAATGAGACACCTGTTGAACCTGTATCCCAAATATCCTGGGAGGCAGGTGAGGCTCAGGAGGCAAATGACACTCAGGAAGCAGACATTCCAGCACTGCCTGCCATGGTTTCCCAACTTTAAAAGGCCAACCTAGCAGGAGGGATTACACCCACAATGAAAGCCTGTTGAGTCCCAAACCAATATCTCCTAGTGAGCAGTCAGTGTTCAGGAAAACAGGTGCCGCAGTGCTGCCAGAGGTCTCCAAGCTCTCAACAGTGTAAGTTTTTGTTTGTTTTAGTTTGTATTGTTATTTATATATTCAGTCACTATACATTATTTAGATTGTAAAGAGACTTTACCCAGCATGATATACACCTTAGACAAGCCCAGTTGAGAATACTATACATATCATAGTCAACAGGTAATAAACCAGCAGTTAAGTTTTTAAGGACTCTCAAACTGAGTCTTAAACATCTGGGGATATTCATTGCATATATCAGTTTATATTGTGTACTGAGCTACTATGCCATAGTTTAGTTTTTGGGAAGCTGAAAAATAAAATCTATTCATTAGCATAATAAATGTCTTATTTTATGTTTGGGGAGAAAAAGCAGAGAGTATAGTAATAGATGTTAAATTTCATGTTTCCAGAGCCTAATATGAAACTTTTTGATAGAATAATTGTCCCTGGACCTTCTATACTATTAGAAACATTTACTGAGAGTTAGGCATCCCAAACTGTGTGGCAATGCTCTGAGAGTTAAAGGTAAGACATGCTGCCTACGTAGTAGAAATAGAAAATCTCAGGTGACCTCTATAATCTTTTATGGTTACTTCATAGAGATATCTCTCATAAAGAGACTGATTTGATTTTTTTTCTTTTTTTTTGGAGAGGTTTTTGCTATAGGGCACGTGCGCTCGCCAGAGAGAGACAGAAAGACAGAAAGTGAGAAATCACCCCCCAGGGGGGTGCCCATGCTGCAATCCCTTCTCCTCCATTCTCTTCTCGGGATCTTGGGCACACACGCTTGGCGTGAGTTTAAGCCACTGGGTCCAGGACTTGAACCGCGGTCGACTACATGCAAGTCCAGCGACATAGTCATTATGCTAATTACTGGTCCCAAGATTGATTTGATCTTTTAACATACCTACTTCAATCATTTACTTGCTATCATCAGAAATGCTAATGAAAAAAAGGTCTAATCTCACTGACAAATTAAAAATATGTCCTTTACTTTCTTTATCTGGTAAATATTTAATAACCTTTGTATCAATACAGATCAGAGAGGACAAAAATCAGGTTAAGAAATCATGTTTTGGGGACTAGCAGAGGGAAAATTGTTTATGCCACTGAGCTCCTGTGTAGTGAACTGCAATTTAAGACCTGGACCTGGGGGCTTAAAACTCATGCTGGACACATGTGCATGCATGCCCAAAATCCCAAGAGGGAAAAGGATTGCAATGTGGTCATGTCCCCTGAGTATATCTGTATCTTCAGCAAATGCACACACCCTGTAAAAATAAATAAATGCACACTCTCTCTAAAAATAAATAAATAAATAAAAATAATAATAAAGTTTTACTTGTTAATCTATAGTTAATCAGTTAAAGAGTTTAAGTTGAGTAATATTGTGGGTGGGGGAACTATTTTAAACTTAATCCAAGAACTATGTGAAGTATTTTCTTTTTATTTGCTTGTTTTTATTTATTCATTTTGAGAGGCACAGAGAGAGAAAATAAAAAAGGAGGCACCCCCTACCTTGATCTTTACACTGCAATCTACTCCCAGTCTCCACCAGCCTGTATCATGGGCACATGCATGTCTGGCAAAGCTAGAACCTTCTCATGTGGATCCAACTGCATAATCACAGTACCTCTGCTTGGTCCCAGGATTTTTTAAAAAATACATTCTGAAGACAAAGAAAAGTCACTTAATACAATGATAGTCATGAAGTGAAGAAAGCTTAATAATAGGGAGTAGAAGGGAAATTACATGGGAAAGGAAAAGGAGGGGAAATTCTAGATCATTGTGAAGAAAAAGCATTATGTAATTTTCTGTCATAATTATTTATCTATTTATTTACAGTCATTCACTGTACATCAATAGAGAATAGAAAATGAAATTTTCCATCCAGTATACATTGCATATTGGCTCAATCAAGGATATTACCATACATGCTATCATAAACAAATAATTTTCTATTTCTTGTTTCTTATATATTTTGCTTTATTCCCCCCCCCCTTGATTCCCTACTTCTTACCCTCTGCCAACTCCCTCCCCTCTCCCACATTGTCTCTGGAATGTACAGTTTTTTTTCATACTTTTTTTCAGAATTTATTGATTCACTAAAGGTCTTAATTTAAAGACTTTAATTAGCAAGCACAGCTGATATATACATATTTATGAAAACATGTCTGACTTTAGGCATACACCTCAGTGAGTAAAGAGAACATACTATAAAGTAGCACCTTACTGGGGCTATATATCTTACTGTAGTCCTTAAATAGGTATTAATTGATATGTTAATGCATATTTCATTTTTTTTCATTTTTAAAGGTTTGAAGAAAAAAGATTAAAATCCAAAAATGTTAACAGAAATTTGCTTAAAACTTAAAGCCAAGAAAAAAGATTAGGATTCAGTTCAAATATTAAGTAGATGAACTTATCAAGAATTCAAGAAAAGACAAAAATCCTTAAATATGGAAATCAAAGCACTGAAGAAAATCAGTAACGTTTTAGTCATAATTATTTATATTTATTTAATTTTAAATTTATTTTACATTTATTCACTGTACATCATCACAGCATATAAAATGTGATTTTCCATCTAGAATATACTGTATATTAGCTCAACCAAGGATATTACCATACATATTATCATCAACAAACAATTTCCATTCCTATTTCTTATATATTTTGCTTTTATTTCCTTCCCCTTGATTCCCTACTTCTCACCCTGTGCCATAACTATTTTTAGAGCAAAGGAAAAGAGTTCAAATGAAATTTGAAAGTTAAATCGTGGATGAGGAAAGTAAGAGAGTGGTAATGCAATTGACTTAAAAAGGCACTCACAGAGAAAGCTGATTTTGACAAAGGAATTTATTTTAAATGAGTCAGGTTTTGAGGTGCTATCGGTATTGATAATAAATTTAAAAACTGTATACACAAGTACAGTGATTACCACAAGGTGTTGAATAAATAGTAGTTCTTATTGTTAATATTATTTTATAAGTAAAAATCTCCCCAAAATATTGGAATATATTAAGTTGATACTCAACAATTAGGTAATGATTTTACACACTCATATTATTTGAAACAAAGGTTATTTTTGACCCATGGAACTAAAGAATATTACAGAACATGAAACAAAAAATTAAAGACCCAAGGACTGAATTTTTTGTTAATGTCAAAATTTATGGCATGAGAAAAAGAAACAAATACAACTAAAACTTACAGGTTAGGTAAAGCCATATAGGCAGTAAAAGTTGATTTTCTGGTATCATACTTACCTTGGAAACAAATTTACACTATTTTCACTCTCTGTATTTTAAGTTTAGGTGTCAAATATAAATTAGCCACAAATTAACCCATTTACTTTAAATAGAGTAGAAACTTTGAATTCCTCTAAGAAAAAAGTTAATTATCTACACATTCTACCTTATCCTTAATTCAACTTGTTGGTAAAATAGAGGCCACATCAGGATAAGATTCAGGTATAATAATAACTTTAATAATGTAGAAGTGGGTCAGCTCATGACATGGTCTTTGAGGTACCTGGATCCTACATGGCCTACCCCATGACTTGATTCTCAGACATGGCAGCTTGAAAACCTCACCAGATTCACTTGTCCAAGATCCCAAAAGAAAGAAGAAATAGAGAAAATGGAATTGAGACATTACCATGCTCTAAATAGAGTGCTTTCTCTCTCTCTTTTCCCTCTTTCTCTCGGTGATGAGCACACACACCCTCTGGAAAATTAGAAAAATGGGGGGTGCGGGGTATAGAAGCATACATTTCTTTTAAGAAATTTTGGAGATAAGCATCTACAGTGAGTGTGTCTCTGCCTCCAAAAGACATGGATACCAAGAATGTTTCCAGCAATTAATTCTACTATTTGAGACCAGTAGATGGTGTAGTGATTGTGTCACTGGACATGCACATAGTCAACAGCAGTCCGAGTCCTGAACCCAGAAACCTAAAACTCACACTTGGCACATGTGCATGCATGCCCAAAATCCTGAGGATAATAGATGAGAAGGAATTGCAGGATGGCGATCATACCTGGGGAGTGATTTCTTGCTTTCTGTCTCTCTGACTCTTTGATGAATGTACACATCCTATTGCAAAAATCTCTCCTTAAAAAATTAATTATATTATTCATACATGTTCTTTTTTTAATTTTTTTTTGGAGAGATTTTCGCTATAGGGCACGTGCACTCGCCAGACAGACATAGAGAGACATAGAGACAGAAAGTGAGAAGTCACCCCCCCAGGGGGATGGTCACGCCGCAATCCCTTCTCCTCCATTCTCCTCTCGGGATCTTAGGCACATATGTACACGTGCCTGGCATGAGTTTTAAGCCACCAGGTCCGGGACACGAACCGCAGTTGACTACGTGGGAGTCCAGCGACATAGCCATTACGCTAACTGCTGGTTCCCCATGCATGTTCTTTATCATCACAGATCAAAGTAAAACTGGAAGACCTCTGGTGGAGTAACTTTTTTTTTCAGATTAATTTCATATTTTACATAAACATGAAGTTTCCATCGTGATATATACAATATGTACATTTTTCAACATATGATTTACATTTTTTGTCTGTTAAATGTACAACCACTGTGGAAAATAATATGGAGGTTCTCTACAAATAGAACTACCACATGACCCAGTAATCCCACTCCTTTGTATTTACCAAAGGAAAGGAAAACACTCAGTTGGAATAATAATTTTTAAAAAGACCAAAAAAGGAATAAAAAAGGAACAAATACTTCAATATGACATCTCACAAGTACTGTCTTAACCCAATTTTTTTATTTTATTTTTTATTATCATCATAATCTTCTTTATATTACATTGGATTACATATAACTTTACAGTGTATTGCATTGCTTTTTCAAAAGGGAATGCCATGCATGTCAGTCAATACAGAGACATTAATCTTCCAGATTCAACATTCAATATCTTTTCTGTTTTCCCCAATCATTATTATTATTATTCTAATTATTTTTTAAAAAACAGTCAATCACTATTTCTCATTTTGCTTGTAAAAAGACTTTGCCCATCATGAAATACTTCTCAGGCCAATCCAGTTGAGAATACTATACACGTCACCATCAACAGGTAATAAATTTCTCTTGCTATCTTTCTCTAACCTTTCCTCTTCTCCTCCCCCATTCCACACTGTCCTATTCTCATTAAGTACATTTACTGCTTTTATGTCCTCTAATTTTTTGCTCTCTACCATAGAGTGTGGATTGTCGGTATATATTGAGTGGATACATACAATATCTTTCTTTCATAGCCTGGCTTACTACACTCAGCAATAGAACCTCTATATCTGACCACTTTCTATCAAATGCCAGGGTCTTGTTATTTTTTATGGCTGAGTAGTATTCCATAGAGTATATATACCACACTTTTCCAATCCATTCATCAGTTTGTGGACATTTAGGTTGGTTCCATGTCTTGGCAATTGTGAATAATGCTGCAATAAACATGGATGTGCAAGCACTTTTCTGACTGAGCGTTCTCCTGTCTTTTGGGTAAATACCCAGAAGTGGGATTGCTGGATCAAATGGTAGTTCTATTTGTAGATCTTTGAGGAACCTCCATATTGTTCTCCACAGTGGTTGAACTAGTTTACATTCCCACCAACAGTGTAGGAGGGTTCCCTTTTCACCACATCCCCGCCAACACTTATCACTTTTTATATTCTTAATCTTTGCCATTCTGACAGGGGTTAGGTGGTATCTCATTGTGGTTTTTATCTGCATCTCCCTTATGATGAGGGATGTTGAGCATTTCCTCATATGCTTTTTGGCTGTTCGTATGTCTTCCTTAGAGAGACTTTTGTTCAGCTCACTTTCCCATCTTTTAATCGGGTTAATCATTTTTTTTCGCATAAGGCACTTGAGTTCCCTATGTATTCTCGTTATCAGTCCCTTGTCTGAGGCATATTTAACAAAAATATTTTCCCATTCTGAGGGTTGTCGGTTCACACTTGTTACTGTGTCCTTTGCTGTGCAGAAACTTCTTAGTCTAATATAGTCCCACTTGTCTATTTTAGGGATTATTGCCTGTGCTTTGGGAGTCTTATTTAAGAAGTCTTTGCCTACTCCAATGTCTCCCAGAGTTTCCCCAGCATTTTCCACAAGTAGTTTTATTGTCTGAGGTCTTAGGTTCAGATCTTTGATCCATTTTGAGTTGACTGTTGTTAATGGTGAAAGATGGGGGTTCAGTTTCATCTTTCTGCAGGTGGATACCCAGTTTTTCCAGCACCATTTACTAAAGAGGTTTTCCTTTTCCCAATGGATTGACTGATATCCTTTGTCAAAGATCAGTTGGCTATAAGCTTTGGGAGTTATTTCTGGGGTCTCTATTCTCTTCCATTGGTCCACATGTCTGTTTTTATGCCAATACCATGCTGTTTTGATGACCACAGCTTTATAGTATATCTTGGGATCAGGGAGTGATATGCCTCCTACTCCATTCTTCTTACGCAGGATTGCTTTTGCAATACGAGGTCTTTTATGGTTCCAGACAAATTCTATAATTGTCTTTTCTAGATCTCTGAAGAATATCTCTGGTATTTTGATTGGAATTGCATTAAACATGTAGATTAATTTGGGTAGAATTGCCATTTTGATTATGTTAATTCTACCAATCCAGGAGCATGGGATGTCCTTCCACTTTTTTATGTCACTTTCAATGTCTTTTTTAAGATTCTCGTAGTTTTCTTTATAAAGGTCTTTGACTTTCTTAGTTAGGTTTATCCCTAGATATCTTATACATCTTGTGGCTACGGTGAAAGGGATTCCTTTCTTCAGCTCTGCTTCATTCAACTTGTTGTTCATAAATAGAAATGCTATAGATTTTTGGATATTGATTTTGTATCCTGCCACCTTACTGTATTCACTTATTACTTCAAGCAGTTTTTTCATGGATACCTTTGGGTCTTCTAAGTATACCATCATGTCATCTGCAAATAAAGATATTTTCAACTCTTCTTTGCCTATTCGAATGCCTTTAATACTGTTCTCTTCTCTGATTGCAATAGCTAAGACTTCCAGTACTATATTAAAGAGCAGTGGAGAAAGTGGGCAGCCTTGCCTAGTACCTGTTTTCAGAGGAAAAGCTTTCAGCTTTTCCCCATTCAGTATAATATTAGCTGTAGGTATGTCTGTGGTAATATTGCCTGTTTCATCACATATTTGATTAATCTGGTTTTTTTCTTTCTTCTTGATCAGTCTAGCCAATGATGTGTCGATCTTGTTAATCTTTTCAAAGAAAACAGCTTTTGCTTTCATTTATTTTCTGTGTGGTTCATTTATTTTCTATTTCATTTATTTCTGCTCGAACCTTTATTATTTCTTTTCACCTGGCATTTTGGGGGTTTGTTTGTTGTTGTTTTTCCAATTCTCTGAGGCATAATGATAAGTTATTTACTTGCCATCTTTCCATCCTTTTCTTATGCTCACTAATTTCTATGAATTTCCCTCTTATGACTGCTTTTGCTGTGTCCCATAGATTCTGGACACTTGTGTACTCATTATCATTTGTTTCCATAAATATTTTTTATTTCAGCCTTAATTTCTTCAGTAGTGAAGAAGTCATTCAGAAGTAGGTTGCTCAGTTTCCATGTTGACCTAAGCTTTGCTCATAGGTCGAGGGGTGTACAGCAGCAGCCTTGCCAACATGCTGAGCTGACCAAGGCTGAGCTTAAATGTCAGAAGCTCAAGACAGATCCTGGGGCCCCACCGGGTCGGACTCCTCCAAATATGGTAACTAATTAAGTTGCAGATTGCCCTCACCAAGTATCAGTCAAGAAGTACATTCAAAAGAGAATTTTTTTTCAATATGTATTCAGTATTCCTTCTAAATTAAAAGTTATAGGTCAAAAGAAGAATTGTTTGTTATATTTTTACACTACTGCCAGGACTTCATCAAGTTATTCAGAAGTCAGGACAAAGAAATTTATCATGGAGGCAGCAATACTTAAAATGCTGATACCAGCTTCCTTTGCTAAGAAATGTGTGTCTATGTGAATATGGTATTTCCAAAAATGTGCAAGGGGATTTTTAAAAAGCCTGTCCTTCTAAATAAAAATTCTGGTCATATTCCAACCCATCATCTAGAAGCTGATGAACCTGAAAATTATTACTAGTAGAATGAAATTGCTACAGACTTGGATTGTACCATTTTGAATATTTTATATATATGTTATACCAAGAGAAGATCATTTTAAAAGGTATTTTTAACCTTTATTTTTTTGTGTATAATAAGGACATTTCTATACATATTATGTTGTAATATCTCTATGAAAGAACTAAAGAAGCCTGCCTTTAAATGCCCTAAGGATAAAGTTGTGTTAGTTGGATGTTATGACTATCAACTATTTTGGAAAGGAAGACAAAGCAAGTTATTTTGCCAGGGCCAGAGCAATAGTCAGTGTGCATCCACAGAATGTAGCCTTGACCTAATTGTTACCCTGCTAATGCAAACATGGGAGTTGGAGAAAATCTCAGTTGGTACTGCAATGTAGTGAGGAATGAAAAGAAAAAAAAAAAAAAAAGATCTCATCAAACAAGTTAAAGTATCTGATGGGAACCAGCAGTTAGTGTAATGGCTATGTCGCTGGATTCCCACGTAGTCGACCGTGGTTCGTGTCCCGGACCCGGTGGCTTAAAACTCACGCTGGGCACGTGTGTGTGCGTGCCCAAGATCCCGAGAAGAGAATGGAAGAGAAGGTATTGCGGCGTGACCATCCCCCCTGGGGGGTGATTTCTCGCTTTCTGTCTCTATGTCTCTCTCTGTCTGTCTGGCGAGCGCATGCGCCCTACAGTGAAAATCTCTCCAAAAAAGAAAAATAAAGAATCTAACACAGGACCAGCAGTTAGCATAAGGGCTATGTTGCTGGACTTCCATGTAGTCGACCACAGTTCACGTCCTGGACCCGGTGGCTTAAAACTCATGCTGGGTGCATGTGCATGTGTGACCAAGATCCTGAGAGGAGAACGGAGGAGAAGGGATTGCGGCATTGCCATCCCCCTGAGGGATGATTTCTCGCTTTCTGTCTCTCTGTCTCTCCCTGTCTGTCTCGCAAGTGCACACACCCTATAGCAAAAACCTCTCCAGAAAAAAAAGAAGAATCTAACACTGGATTCAGACATAATATTACCCTGAATATTAAAAAAGTAGATTATGTTTAATAAATCTTGAGAATGAAATCTTTTTAAAATGTAACACTTTACTTCTAATCCCCCAAGCACTGTACCTTATTTTTCAGTAACTTTTGCCACTCATTCACAACTGTCATGCTCTCCAGTGATACTTCAGTTTCAATTCTTTGTCACCTTGAAATCACATGTTTGACCCTTCTAACAATAGTGTCTTTCACAAACTATCTGATTGTTGGAATATATGTGTAGAACAAGAATAAAAGAGGAAGAAATTAATGAAACTATTCTCATAAAAATGTCCTCAATTTGAGAATCAGAATTTCCATGTTTGGACTATCAAATATGAGGTAATAAACTATCATCAAACACATAAGGACAGGAATCACTATTAGTTAAAATCATCATAGCTAGCTATAGCTTTAGATAGCCAAGAATTCCACACATTGTAATTAATTGATTCAAAATATAAATTACATTTTTATGTACATACTCAAAAACTGTATCAACATTTTTATTGTTATTCTATATTTTTTGTTTAATGTATTCATAATTTACTTACATACATATTGACTATATCTTTAATCTTTTTTATTTACTCACAAATTTATTTTTATTCCTTTGTATAGATTCAAGTTTGTCTTCAATATCATTTTCTTTTACCTGAAGAACCTCTTTAAATTTTCTTTTGTTATTATTTTACATAGTTTAGTTTAGTTTCCTTTATACATTCAATCACTATACATCATTTAGCTTGTCAAGTGAATTTTTCTGAGATGAACACACTTCACAGCAGTCCAGTTGAGGATACTATACATGTTATCAATAGATAGCAATCCATTTCTGTTTCCAATAAATGTCTTGCCTATCTTCCCCCTTAATGTCTTTTCTCACATTCTCCTCCTTTTTTCACTCTCTTCCCACATTATATCCAGTTCCTATAACCATTTTTCATGTTTCTATATCCTCTAATTTTTCAGTTTCCACCATAGAGTGTGAACAGTAAATATATATTAAGTGGACACATATAGTGTCTTTCCTTCATAGCCAGGCTTTCTCCACTCAGCAGTAAATTTGCTATATTTTCCCACTTCTACTACAAGCCAGAGTCTTTTTTTTATGGCTGAGTAGTATTCCATAGTGTATATGTGCCATACTTTTTCAATCCATTCATCTGGTCATGGATATTTGGATTAGTTTCATGTCTTAGCAATTGTGAATAATGTCACAAAAAGTAGAGATGTGCAAACACTTGTCTGACTGCATGTTCTCCTATATGTTGGGTAGATGCTCAGCAATAGAATTGCTGGATCATATGGTAGTTCTAGTTGTAGATCTTTGAGAAACCTCCATATAGTTCTCTACAATGGCTGGACCAATTGACATCCCCACCAGCAGTGTAGGAGAGTTCTCCTTTCATCACAGCCCCGCTAGCACTTACCATTTTTGTTTTGTCTTAAGCATTTTGACTGGGGTTAGGAGGTATCTCATTGTGGTTTTGATCTGCATCTGCCTTATGATGAGGGAAGTTGAGTATTTTTTCATACGCTTTTTGGCTGTTCGTATGTAGTCGTTAGTTGTTTGTTCAACTCGTTTTCCCATCTTTTAATAGGGTTCATCAGTTTTTCAATTAAGTTGCTTGAGTTTCTGTGTCTTCTGGTTATCAATTCCTTATCTAAGGCATAATTTATAAAAAATATTTCAATTATGAAAACTATCAATTCACACTAATTACTGTGTCTTTTGCTGTGCAAACATCTTAAAATGATACAATCATTAAGGTCTTTGAGCTTAAGGTTTAGAGATTTGATATACTTTGAGTTGATTTTTCTCAATGGTGAGAGGTTCAGATTCATCTTTCTGCAGGTGGTTACCTAGTTTTTCCAGCACTATCTGCTAAAGATGTTTTCTTTTTCCCACTGGACTGGCTGGAACACTTTGTCAAAAATCAGTTGGCTGTATGTTTTGGGGTTTATTTCTGGGGTCTCTATTCTATTCCATTGGTTCACATATCTGTTTTTGTGTGAATACCATGCTGTTTTGATTATCACAGCTTTGTCATATATTTTGGGGTCAGGGCATGAGACGCCTCTTACTCCACTCTTCTTGCATAGGTTGGCTTTGGCAATATGGGGTCTTTTCTGATTCCAGAAAAATTCTATGATTATCTTTTCTAAATCTGTAAAAAGTAACTCTGGTAATTTTATTGTGATTGCATTAAATATGTAGATTAATTTAGGTAGAATTGGCATTTTTGATTATATTCTTTTTAAATTTATTTTATTTTTATCATTTATTTACTTATTTTTACATTTTCCAAAATTTACTTTGCATATCAAAAAATGTTTGCTCAGACTCCATAGTTCTTTTTTTTTTTTTTGAGAGGTTTTCACTTTTTTGCCATAAGGCATGTGTGCTAGCCAGACAGAGAGAGACAGAGAGACAGAAAGGGAGAAATCACCCCCCAGGGTATATGGCCATGCCACAATCCCTTCTCCTCCATTCTCCTCTCAGGATCTTGGGCACACATGCACACACACCCAACATGAGTTTTAAGCCACCAGGTCTGGGACCCGAACCGTGGTCAACTACATGTGAGTCCAGCAACAGCCATTACGCTAACTGCTGGTCCCATACTCCATAGTTCTTGACAGTTAATAAACAACTTTCAAAATGTCAAAATACTGAATTATAATGTTTGAAATATTTGTTATAATTTTGTTTGTGATTCTATAACAACAGAGACAGTTTATTTTTAAATATTTTTGAGAAAATATTTACATGTCAGCTACTCAAACTGTTTCAAAGCAAACACCCAGCACACAACTCACACGTAAAACTTAATTCAGCCCTGCCTACCAAGTATTCTGTAATATACCATCTGCTAGCAAAGATCAGTTTCTTTTTCTTCCTTCAAATACTTCCCCAAGATAATCCTCTGGTTGTGGCTGCTCTTTTGCAATCTCTACTGATTACAATACTGGACTGGAAAAGTACAGGTTATTTTATGGTATGAGTTCTTCCCTATAGCTTCTCTAGTCCTCTCTTCTAGGCAGAACTGTTTATGGTGCCAGGCCATTTTTCCAAGAGCTTCTGTTGGCTTACTTAAGATATACCTTATTTCCATAGTTTTCTGGTTTAATCTTCAGATATGACATTCCAGACAAAACCATGTCCAGTAATGAGTATTTCTAATTTCTAATTCAAGGCAACAGGTATTATTGAACTTATGCAAATAATTATTCTGCTACAAATAAGAATACTCCTAAATATTTTCCTATTCCAGAGGCATCAGGAAGGGAGAAAAGTTTATATTCCCATTTAAAGAAACAACAATAAGAAGAAAAAATATTTTAACAAATTGCTGAAACCATCAGCAGCTCAAAAGAAAGCAAAATCCTTAAATTGAGAAAAGAAAGCATAGTTAAAAAATCAGTAATGTTTGGGATCAGCAGTTAGCATAATGGCTATGTCACTGGACTCCCATGTAGTTGACTGTGGTTCGTGTCCCGGACCCAGTGGCTTAAAACTCACACCAGGTGCGTGTGCATGTGTACCCAAGATCCCAAGAGGAGAATGGAGGAGAAGAGATTGCGGTGTGGCCATCCCCCCTGGGGAGTGATTTCTTGCTTTCTGTCTCTCTGTCTCTGTCTATCGGTGAGTGCATGCACCCTATAGCAATAAAAAACCTCTTCAAAAAAATCAGTAATGTTTTACTCAAAAGTCATTAAATTCTATTTCACCACTTCAGTCTTATGTAATTAATCTCTCTTCTGCAATGTTACTATGGTCCATCTTTCAGTTTAAATCGTGGAAGTTAACGTTTAACGTTTTATTGAGTTTTCTTGTCTCTAGAATTAAGTTGGTCATTTTCTTGGTTGATTTTTGTTCTATTTCTGTATGTGTGTTTTTAGTTTTCCTGGCAAAATCACTCCTTTCAGAAACTTCTTGAAGAGCTGGTCTGGTGTTGGTAAATTCTTTGAGGTTTTATCTGAGAATTTTTTTTATCTTTTCTTCCCATATAAAATGTAATCTTGCTGGGTCTAGTATTCTTGGTTGAAACTGTTTTTCACTTAGCAATTTGAGTATATTTTCCCATTTTTCCTTGCTCGCATTGTTTCTTTTTCTTTTCTTTTCTTTTCTTTTTTTTTTTTGAGAGGTTTTCGCTATAGGGTGCGTGCACTCGCCAGACAGAGACAGAGAGACATAGAGACAGAAAGTGA
>NW_006160202.1:799085-807053 GCF_000334495.1 Tupaia belangeri chinensis
AAAAAAAAAAGAGAAGAGGATAGAGAAAGATAGAAAGTGAACAATAGAGGGGATGTTAGTGAGAAACAGATATGGTTTATTATCTGTTGAAGATGACGTGTATAGTATTCTCAACTGGACTGGTCTGGGAAGTATTTCATGATGGGTGAAGTCTTTTAACAAGCAAAATGAGAAATAGTGATTGACTGTTTTAAAAAATTATAATAATAATTATTGGGAAATGCATGGAAAAGACTTTGAATGATAAAGCGGGGAGATCGATGCCTCTGTATTGACTGACATGCATGGCATTCCCTTTTGAAAAAGCAATGGAAGTCAATGTAAAGTTATATGTAATCCAATGTAATATAAAGAAGAAAAAAAAAAAAGATTTTCTTGGGTTGATTCTATTAGGTATCCTTGTATTTCTTGGTTCTGGATATTTTAATGCCTCTCTAGATTTGGAAAGTTTTCTTCCAGGACTTCATGGAATAGATTATCAATGCTTTTATTACATTCTTCACGTTCTGGGATACTGATTATCCAGATGTTTGAGTACTTAATGATATCTACTATTTCTCATATAGTATTCTCATTGGGGGGAGCGGAATTTTTTTTCTTTTTTTTTTTTTACTATTTCTCATATAGTATTCTCATTGGGGGGAGAGGTATTTTTTTTCTTTTTTTTTTGGTTATTTTTTCTAAGACAGAGATTTTGTCTTCAACATCTGAGATTCAATCTTCTGCATGGACTAATATCCTTTTAATACTTTCAATGGAAGTATTTTATTTTTTAATTTGATTTCAGCCTTTATCTTTAACAACTGCATTTCATTCTTTTTTATGGTATTTCTTCTTTAAGTCAATGCAAGAACTTCATTACCTCCTGGAACTCCTTGTCCTTTCTCCTGCATCTCCTGGAGTTCATTCTGTCTTAGCTCTTGCATCTTGTTTAGTTTTGTTATTATGAATATTCTGAATTCTCTATCAGACATTTCCATGAATACAACTGTACTGTCTGTGGATGATGAAGGATTGTTCTTTCCTCTTAGGTAAGAAATATTTTCTTGGTTTCTCATATTTCTTGTACCTCTGTGGTAGTTTTTGGTCATTCTGTGGCAAAACCTCTCCTCTACTGTGCTCTACAATGTGGTATCTACAGAAAAATTTTGAGCTCAGATTAATAAAAAGGAGTTTCTTACTAAAAGCAAGAGGCTCAATAACCATTGAGGATTTTAATAATGCTGAAAGTATTCAGATGTGTGGCTACTGTGCACCTAAGCCTGTCTAGTCATTCAGTGTATGGAGACCAAAGAGGAGAGTAGAAAAGTAAGGTTAACAAAAATAAATAAATAAAAGTGAATAGCTCTGGGTCTCTTTCTCTCCATTTCTGTTTCTCTCTCTTTGTATTGCTGTGTCTCCCTGCAACTTTCAGTATTTTTAAATTAAAAATATATATATATTCTCTGGACTCTCAAGCCTCTCCTTTATTGTGTTAACTGGTGCCTTTCCTCACTTCATTTAGAAAAGGCACAACCCAATCTATGCCTACCCTAAGATAAATATGGTATTTCACCTGTGAAATACTAATTTCACGTGCTGCACAGTCTTCATTTTTGCGTTTTAAAATTATACTCTTATGGTTTTTAATAATCTTTTTCGTTGCTCTTTTTCAATTCATTTTTCTTCTTCTTTCTTATTCTTAATTCTTTTCCTTTTTTATTTATCTTTATTCATTTTTTGATGAACCTCTACACACTGTCTAGACAGGTCCAAGAGAACAGTTTCCAATCATCTGAATATGATTAGAGTCAGAATATTCTTCTCTTCACCTTGAATCTGATGCACAAAGAGTCAAAATGGAACAGTAAGATTGCAGATCACCTCCTTCTGCTCACCTCTGAATACTCAGATTGAACTTCAAGAATTAGGAAGAAACGTACCATCCATCAGATTACTAGAAATCACCACAGGATCACAAGAAATATGGGAAAGCAAGAAAATACCTCTCCTCCAAGGGAAAAGAATAACACCTCTTCATCCTCAGACAGTACAATGGAGCTCATGGAAATGTCTGATAAAGATTTTAGAATATTCATAATGACAAAGCTAACAGAGATGGAAGAGAAGAGAGATAATAAGCTGCAGGATAAAGGAGTTGATTAGTTCCAGGACGTAAGGAAATTCTTGCAAGATCTAAAAGAGGAAATACACACTCTAAAAAAGAATTAAATGGACCTGTTAGAGATGAAGGCTATAATATAGGAAGTCAAAATCTCCCTTGAATGAATTAAAAGCTGACTAGATCATCCAGAAAATTGAATCTCAAATGTAGAAGATAGAGTGACTGGCCTAGAAAAAGCCACCATGAAGACTGAGAAAATGGCCCAAAAAAATGAGAATAATACACAAAAAATGTGTCCAAACATCCAGATAATTGGTATCCCAGAAGGCAAAGAGACTCATAAGGGCATTGATAATCTATTCCATGAAATCCTGCAAAAAATCTTTACAAGCGTAGGAGGCAGTCAAAGATACAGACCCAAGAAATACAAAAGACCCCAAATAGAATCAACCCAAGATCTTCTACAAGACACATTATAGCCAGATTGACCAAAACCACAAAGACAAGAGACTAAGATTGGCAAGAGAGAAATGGCAAGCTACCTACAAAGAATATCCCATCAGGTTAACAGCAGACCTCTCATCGGAAACAATGTGAGTGAGAAAAGAATGGGAAAATGTATTCAAAGTGCTAAGGGAAAAACAATTTCAACCAAGAATACTGTACCCAGCAAGATTATCCTTCATATGAGAAGAAAAAAAAGAAAAAAAGATAGTCTCAGATCAACAAAACCTGACAGACTTTACCAACACCAGACCAGATCTCCAAGAAGTTTCCAAGGGGGTGCTATACCAAGAAATTTAAATACAGACACACAGAAATAAGAGTTCGAAAACTAAGAAAATGGCCAATTTAATCATAAAGACATGCCTAGAGTTGAATATTTTATCTCAGAATTTAAACAGGAAGATTGGACCACAATAGAAGATAGATTAAGTACATAAGACTGAGCTGGTAAAATAGCATTTTATGACTTTTTGACTAAAACATTGCTGATTTTCTTCTAGGCTTTGTTTTCCAGTTTTAAGGAATTTTGTCCTATCTTGAGCTGCCAATAGGTTTGTTTATCTACTATTTGAACAGAATCCTAACCTGTTTCCTGGCTTTAAGTTTTAAGTAAAGTTCCTCAGCATTTCTTTGATCTATTAAAGCTAAAAATGCTTTTCTTGACATTAAAAAATACATTAAAAATACCTATTTAATGACCATAATAAGCTTTATAGCATCCTCGCTGATGCTACCTTATAATATATTCATTCTACTCAGAGTTTCAGGCCTAAAGCCAGACATGTATTCACTGATATGTACATATCAGCTAAACTTACTGTAGAAAGTAGTTAGATTACTTAAGAAATTTAGTAAATCAATAATATGTGTGGGGAAAAAGGAATGGAAAACAACTGTAGACACCTAAGATAGTGTGAGAGGAGGGTGCGAAATGGCAGAGGAGAGAAATAGGGGTAAAAAATATACACATGTAAATATATGAAACTAGAAATGATAAATTTATGATGATAACATGTATGATTAAGCCACTATGCAGTACATTTTGGATGGGAAATCACATTTTGTACGCCGTGACAACAGTCAGGGAATGAATGTAAATTAGTTAATTAATTTAAAATGTCTCCAAAGAAAATTGCAGTGCATTTGCAACTAGATTCTAGCTTTGTTCATAGTTTTAGTTTAAGGTATTTTGTGAATCAATAAAATGTGGAAAAAATGTAAAATTAATAATAATAATAATAATACTTTTAAAAAGTGAAAGGAAAAGAAAAGGAAAAAATACTAGATAGAAACAAAAGAAAAAGAGAAGAAAACTTTTTTTTAAAGATAAAAAATTAAAACCTCACAGCTTCATCACATGAACACACCAAGACATACCTCATATTTAAAATGACTTCTGAAATTATCAAGAGAAAGAAAAGGCCTGGGTGAGAAGAAGTGTTTTAAATTTTTTTTTTAATTAAAAAATTAAGGGACTGGCAGTTGGCATAATGGCTATATCGCTGGACTCCCCTGTAGTCGACCACGGTTTGAGTCCCGGACCTGGTGGCTTAAACTCACATGGGGCGCATGTGTGTGCATGCCCAAGATCCTGAGAGGAGAATAGAGGAGAAGCGATTGCAGCATGGCCATCTCCCCTGGGGGATGATTTCTCGCTTTCTGTCTCTCTCTTTCGTGGGATTACATGTCCCCTAAGGCAAAAAAAAAAAAACTCTCAAAAAAAAAAGAAAAAAGAAAAGAAAATAAAGTAAAAAAATTAAAAAGAGAGAGAGGCCTACAGTCAGAAACAGAAGACAGAGGTCGCCCTACATGCCTCAGTGTTTTGGGGGCCTAGAAAATGGGATTTAAGGCATAGCTTCGGTCACATTGGTCCCTGAGTGCACCAGGACACACACCTCATATTTAAAATGGCTTCTGAAATTAGCAAGAGAAAGAAAAGACTTGAGGTGAGAAGAAGTGCTTTAAAAGTTATAAATAAATATTAAATAGAGAAAGACAGACAGACAGACTGACTGAAACAGAGAGAAGACAGATATTGCCTTACCTGTCTCAGTATTTTGGGTCTAGAAGATGGGGGTTAGATCAGAGTTTACGTCACTTTGGTCCCTGAACAAGCCAGAACACACATTAGATTTAATATGGTTTCTGTCTCAGTGTTTTGAGGGTTTAGAAGATGGGGTTTAGAGCAAAGCTTCTGTCACCTTGGTCCCTGAATGTACCAGGACACACCAATTATATATATATATTAATACTTCTGATACAGGAACATGGGGTGTCCTTCCACTTTTTTGTGTCATTTTCAATTTCTATTTTTAGCTTTTTATAGTTTTCCTTGTGGAGATCTTCCACTTCTTTGGTTATATTTATCCTTGGTTATCTATAATTTTTGTGGCTATGATAAATGAGATTACTTTCTTCAGTTCTAGCTCTCTCTCTTCTTGTTATTTCTGTATAAAAATGTTATAATTTTTTGTACGTGGATTTTGTATTCTGCAACTTACTGTACTCATTTATTATTTCCAGGAATTTTTTCATAGATATATTTGGGTCTTCTATGTATACAAACATTTCATTTGCAAATAGAGATAATTTCTCCTCTTCATTTCCTATTTGAATGCCTTTTATTTGATTCTCTTTTCTGATTGTATCGATGAGGACTACCAGTACTATATTCAAAAAGACTGGGTAAAGTGGGCAGTCTAATCTTGTACTAGTTTTTAGTGAAAAAGCTTTCAGTTTTTCCCTATTCAGAAATATGTTAGCTATGCCCTTTCTTTTTTATTTCATGTTCTTTTATATATTAGTTCACTTTATTTAGCTTGCAAAGTGAATGTTCAACATGTGTACATTTCTTACCAAACCAGTTGTTAATTCTATAAAGTTATCTTCAACAGATAATACCCCATATTTTTGTCCCATTAATGCTTTGCCTCTCTATTTTTCTCCTTAGTGTCCTTCCTCACACTACTCCTTCATCCACCCTCTTCCTACACTATATCTGGTATTCACAGCCATTTACAACATTTCCATACACTTTAGTCATTCAGTTTCAGTCACAGAGTGCAGACACTTGGTACATATTAAGTAGAAACATACAATGTCTCTTCTTCATAGCCTGAATTGCTGGAATCAGCACTAAATATTCAATATTCATCCAATTTCTGCCAAAAGTCAGTGTCTTGTTGTTTTTTAGGGCTGAAGAGTATTCCATAGAGTATATGTGCCACATTTTTTAATCCATTCTTCTGTTTGTAGGCATTTGGGATAGCTCTATATCTTAGCAATTGTGAATAATGCCACAATGAATATCGATGTGCAAGCACTTTTCTGACTAAGGATTCTTCTGTCCTTTGGGTAGATACCAAGAAATGGGATTGCTGGATCATGTGGTAGTTCAATTTGTAAATTTTTGAGGAATCTCCAAATTTTTCTCCACAGTGGCAGGACCAATTTACATTCCAACCAGCAGTGTAAGAGAGTTCACCTTTCACCACACCCCTCCCAGCACTTATCATTTTTCATTTTGTTAACCTTAGTCATTCTGACTGGGGTTAGGAGGTATCTCATTGTTGTTTTGATCTGTGTTTTTCTTACAAAGAGAGATGTTGAGCATTTTTTCATATGCCTTTTGACTATTTAAATGTCATCCTTAGTGGTTTTTTCAACTCATTCTGCTATCTTTTAATAGAGTTGATCATCTTTTCTCAAGACAGCTGCTTGAGTTCCTTGCGTATTCTGGTTATCAACCTGATAACCCCCCATCTGATGCATAATTTACAGAAATATTTTCCCATTCTGAGGGATAATGATTCTAACTAATTACTGTGTCTTTGACCATGCAAAACCTTCTTAGTCTGATGTAATCCCAGTTGTCTATTTTAGGGATCATTGACAGTGTTTTGGAGGTCTTATTTAAGAAGTTTTTGCCTACCCCAATGTCTCCTCAAGTTTCCCCAGTGTTTTTCAGGAGCAGTTCTATAGTTTGAGATCTTAGGTTTAGATTGTTGATCCACTTTAAGTTGATTTTTATCAATGGTGAAAGGTAGGGGCTCAGATTCATCTTTCTGCAGGTGAATAACCAGTTTTTCCAGTACCATTTGCTGAAGAGGATTTCCTTCTCCCACTGGTTTGACTGGTACCATTTGTAAAAATCAGTTGACTGTATAGTTGGGAATTTATTTATGGAGTCTCTATTCTGTTCCATTGGTCCACTTGTCTGTTTCTGTACCAGAATAATGCTGTTTTGATTACCACAGCTTTGAGGTATATTTTTGGGTCAGGGAGTGAGATGTCGCCCACTCCACATTTCTCCCTAGTACAGTTGATTAAAACTACAAAATATCTTCAACAGGTAATATATTTCTTTATGCCATTAATGCCTCCCTATTTTTCTTCTAAATGTCCTTTTTCAGACCCTCCTCTTTCACACACACTATATATGGTATTTACAACTATATAGTGTTTCTATATCCTTTAGTCAATTAGTTTCAGTCACAAAGTGCAGACACTCAGTATATATTAAGTGGGGACATACAATGCCTCCTTTCATAGCCTGACTTGCTTCACTCAGCAGTAAATCTTGCATATTCATCTACTTCCTGTCAAAAGCCAGGATTCTGTTGGGTTTTTTATGGCTGAATAGTATTCCACTGAGTATATGTGCCACAGTTTTTCTATCCATTCATCTATTTGTAGGCATTTGGGTTATTTTCATGACTTAGCAATTGTGAATAGTGCTGCCATAAACATCAATGTGCAATCACTTCTCTGATTAAGAATTCTTCTGTCCTTTGGGTAGATACCAAGGAGTGGGACTTCTGGATCACATGGTGATTCTATTTGTAGATTTTTAAGGAATCTCCAAATTGTTCTCCATAGTGACTGGACCAATTTACATTCCCACCAGCAGTGTAAAAGAGTTCCTCTTTCACCACACCCCTGCCAGCACTTAACCTTTTTTGTTTTTTAATCTTGATCATTCTGACTGGGATTAGGTGGTAGCTCATTGTTGTTTTTATCTGCATTTACCTTACAATGAGGGATGTTGAGCATAATTTCATATGTCTTTTAGCTATTCTTATGTCATCTTTAGAGAGTGTTTTTATAACTCATTCTCCCATCTTTTAGTAGGATGATCGTCTGTTTCAGAACAGCTGCTTGAGTTCCTTGTGAATTCTGGTTACCTGATCCTTATCTGACACATAGTTTACAAAAATATTTTCCCATTATGAGGGATTTATATTCACATTAATTACTGTGTCCTTTGCCATGCAGAAATCTCTTAGTCTGATGTAATGTCACTTGTCTATTTTGGTATTTATCAAGTGTGCTTCCGGGGTCTTATTTAAGAAGGCTTT
>NW_006160202.1:807232-809158 GCF_000334495.1 Tupaia belangeri chinensis
TTGTTTGTTTGTTTGTTTGTTTGTTTGTTTTTTCTATAGGGCACATGCGCTCGCCAGACAGACAGAGAGAGACATAGAGACAGACAGCGAGAAATCACCTCCAGGGTGGATGGTCACACTGCAATTGCAATCCCTTCTCCTGCATTCTCCTCTCAGGATCTTGGGCATGCATGCATATGCAGCCGGCGTGAGTTTTAAGCCACCGGCTCTGGGACACGAACCACGGTCGACTACATGGGAGTTCAGCGACATAGCCATTACGCTAACTGCTGGTCCCGTTTTGTAGTATATTTTTGGGTCAGAGAGTGAGATGCCGCCCACTCCACTCTTGTTGTACAGAATTGCTTTGGCAATACAGGGTCTTTTATGATTCCAGAAAAACTTTATGATTGTCTTTCCTAGATCTGTAAAGAATGTGTCTTGTAGTTTGATTGGCATTGCATTAAATAAGTAGATTAATTTGGGTAGAATTGCCATTCTAATTATATTAATTCTTCCAATCCAGGAACGTGGGATATCCTTCCACTTTTTGTATAATTTTCAATTTATTTTTTTATCTTCTTGTAGTTTTCCTTGTGGGGGTCTTTAACTTTTTTGGTTAGATTTATCCCTAAGTATCTTATACTTTTGGTCACTATGGCAAATGGAATAACTTTTTTCATTTACATCTTAGTCTGCCTATTGTTCGTATATAGAAATGCTACAGATTTCTGGATATTAATTTTGTATCCAGCAACTTTACTGTATTCATGTATTACTTCTAGAAATTTCTTCATGGAAACCTTGGGTCTTCTATTTATACAATTATGCCATCTGCAAGTAGAGAGTTTCACCTCTTCTTTTCCTATTTAAATGCCTTTTTTTATCCTCTTCTGATTGTGTTGGCGAGGACTTCCAGTACTATATTGAAGAGGATTGGAGAAATTGGGCAGTCTTGTCTTGTACCCTTTTTTAGTGGAAAAGCTTTCAGCTTTTCTCCATTGAGGATGATGTTCACTATGGGTTTTTCATAGATAGCTTTTATTGTGTTGAGAAGTGACCTTCTATGCTGATTTTGCTGACAGTCTTTGTCGTGAAGGGATGTTGTATCTTATCAAATGCTTTTTCTGGATCAATTGATATGATCGTGTAGTTTTTCTTTCTTTCTATTAATATGGTGTATTACATTATGGTTTTACTTATGTTGAACCAACCTTGCATTTCTGGAGTAAAGACTACCTGATCATGATATATAATCGTTTTTATATGTTATTGGATTCAATTTTGCTAGTATCTTATTGAGAATTTTTGCATATATATTCATAGGATATATTGGTCTATAGTTTTTCTTTCTTGTCCTTATCTCTTTTGTCAGTAAGGGCGATGGAGTCTTCATAGAATGAATTTGGGAGTGTTTCATTCTTTTGGATCTTTAGAAAATACTTGAGCAGTATGGTTGTTAACTCTTCTTTAAAAGTTTTGTAGAATTCGGAGATGAAGCCATCAGGACCAGGGATTTTCTTGTTGGGAAGTTATTTATTACTGATTCAATCTCCTGTTTCAATCTTGATAGATTATATGTGTCCAGGAATTCATTCATTTTATCCAGATTTTCTTATTTCTTGGCATATAGTTGTCCATAGTATCTTTTAATAATGTTTTGTATTTCTATTATGTCTGTTGTTATATTGCCTACTTCATTGCTGATTTCATTTACCTGATTCTTTTGTCTCTTCTTAATAAGTTTTGCAAGTGATATAACGATTTTGTTTATCTTTTTCAATAACCAGCTTTTACTTCCATTTATTTTCTGTATAGTTCATTTATTTCTGCTCATATCCTTATTATTTCTTTTCTCCTGGAGATTTTTGGATTTATTTGCTGTTGCTTTTCCAATTCACTGAGGCATGTTGTTAGGTAGTCCATTTGCCTTCTTTCTGTCTTCTT
>NW_006160202.1:814443-841732 GCF_000334495.1 Tupaia belangeri chinensis
CCAGGTTGGTCAGGCCTGCAGCCTCAGTCCACCTGGTGTCCAGAACTGCTGGCAGGCTCGATCCGGGTTTTGGGTGGGGAGGGGTGGGGGTTCTCCTTAAAGTCCCAGGCAACCAACCTGGGGTCCAAGGAGGAAGAACGGTGGGTATGAGTGGAGCTGGAACTCTCTTCAGGGTTTCTTGAAGATCTGGTCTAGTGTTAGCAGATTCTTTCAGGTTTTGTTTGCTAAGATTTTAACCTTTTGGGACCAACAATTAGCATAATGGCTATGTCACTGGACTCCTACGTAGTCAACTAAAGTTTTCATCCCGGAACCGGTGGCTTAAAACTCACACCGGGCGCATGTGCGTGCATGCCCAAGATCCTGAGTGGGGAATGGAGGAGAAGGGATTGCAGCGTGGCCATCCCCCCAGGGGGCTGATTTCTCACTTTCTGTCTCTCTGTCTCTCTCTGTCTGCCTGGCGAGTGCACACACCCTATAGCAAAAACCTCTAAAAGAAAAAAAGATTTTAATCTTTTTTTCTCATATGAAGGATAACCTTGCTGGATAGAATAATCTTGGTTGAAATTGTTTCTCTCTTAATGTTTTCAATACATCTTCCCATTCTTGCCTTCTGTGCATTGTTTCTGATGAGAGGTCAGGTGTTAGCCTTAAAGTATAAGTCACTTGTCATTTTTCTCTCTTGCCAGTTTTAGTATCTTGTCTTTATCTGTGTTCTTGTCCAATCTGGCTAAGATGTGCCCTGGGGAAGATCTTGGGTTTATTATTTGTATGTGTGTGTGTATTTCTTGGGTCTGGATGTTTGAGTGCCTCTCTAGACTTGGGTTATTTTCTTCCTAAATTTCATGGAGTAGATTTTCAATGCTCTTGTTAGTTTCTTCACCTTCTGGAATACCAATTATTTGTATTTTTGAATATTTAATGGAATCTAGTATTTCTCATATATTATCTTTATGGTTTTTGTTTGTTGTTGTTGTTATTTTCTCTATCTTCTTGGTAGTTATTTTCTAGGTTAGAGTTTTTATCTTCTACATCAGAAATTTGTTCTTCAGCATGGTCCTATCAACTTTTAATATTTACAAGAGAGTTTTGAATTTTCTGTATTATAGACTTCATCTCTAAGAGTTCCATCTGACTCTTTCTTATAGTTCCCATTTCTTCTTTCATGTCGTGGAAGGACTTCCTAATCTCCTGTAGTTCATTGTCTCCTTTCTGTTCCAACTCATAGAATTTTGTCACCATAAATGTTCTAAATTCTTTCTCTGACATTTTGGTAATTTCCTGTTTTTTTCTAGAGATGCAGGGAAGTTACTGTGTTCTTTTGATGAAGACATATTTCCTGGTTTATTCATACTTGAGGCTCTTCTACTTTTAGCCCTTGAGAGATGTATTTACTTTTAGGGACATTTTAGGAGAATTATTTTTTCGACCAGGAGCAAGTGTATTTCCTTTTGCTGTGGGCTGATGTGTGCCAAAGTGTCTCTTCTGTTGTGTTTAGCAATGTGGGCTCAAGAGGAGTATTCTATTTAGGTGTCCTTTTTTGCAGGAGGTTCAGTAAAAGGTAGGATCCCAGGGAGCCTTACAATAGTAGGGTATTTCAGAACTGTGGTTCTAGATGTGTCTGGTTCCATTTAGAGGGTGGAGGATGAAGAGGAGATGACAATATAAGAGGGAAGAAAGTACAAAGGAGAATAAAGAAACAGTCTCATGCTGCAGTGTGCGATTTCACCAGGTGGCTGGAGATGGATCTGGGGCTCTGCTGGAGAGTGCATGCCAGTCTGTGTGGCATGGAAGAGTAGGAAATTAACAAAAGAAAGGGGAGAACTCTGGGGTTGCAAGAGCTGGAGCTGGGGTTTGGGCCAGTAATGGCCCTGCCTCAAAGTCCCTTGCTGGCCAGGAGGCTGGAAATAGAACTGGGGCTCTGCTCAGCTATGGTTTTTCAAAGCTAGCTTTTATTGTGTTAAAGATGTTGATTTTACTGAGAGGTTTTTTTTTTTTTCTTTTTGGAAAGGTTTTTGCTATAAGGCACATGTGGTCGCCAGAAGACACAGAGACAGAGAGACAGAAAGTGAGAAATCACCCTCAAGGGGTATGGCCATGCCACAATCCCTTCTCCTCCATTCTCCTCTCAGAATCTTAGGCACACATGCACACACACCCAGCATTAGTTTAAGCCACTGGATCCAGGCCTTGAACCACAGTTGACCACATGGGAGTCCAGTGACATAGCCATCACGCCAACTGCTGTATCTGAGAGTTTTAATCATAAAGGGATGTTGTGTTTTATCAAATGCTTTCTATGCATGAATTGATATGATCATATGGTTTTTATCTTTCTTTCTGTTAATATGGTCTATTATGTTTATGGTTTTGTGTATGTTGAACCACACATCCATTCCTGGAATAAAGCCTACCTGGCCGTGATGTATAATCTTTTTTATACATTGTTGGATATGATTTGCTAGTATCTTGTTGAGAATTTTTGCATCTATATTTACTATACATATTGGTCTATAGTTTTTCTTCCTTGTCATTTACTTGTCTGTTTTAGGAATACTGTGTTAAAGAATGACTCTTATATGCTGATTTTACTGAGAGTCTTTTTTTTTTTTTTTTTGGAAAGGTTTTTGCTATAAGGCACATGTGGTCCCCAGAAGACACAGAGAAAGCGAGACAGAGAGACAGAAAGTGAGAAATCACCCCCAAGGGGTATGGTCACGCCACAATCTCTTCTCCTCCATTCTCCTCTAGGGATCTTGGGCACGCATGCACACGCACCTGGCGTGAGTTTTAAGCCACCGGGTCTGGGACGTGAACCGTGGTTGACTACATGGGAGTCCAGTGACATACACTAACTGCTGGTTCCCTTTTCTTTTTCTTTCTTTTTTTTTTTTTTTTGAGAAGTTTTTGCTATAGGGCACGTGTGCTTGCCAGAACGATAGAGACAGAGAGACAAAAAGCAAGAAATCACCCCCCCAGGAGGAGGGCCATGCTACAATCCTCTTCTTCATTCTCCTTTTGGCATCCTGGGCATGCATGCACACACACCTGGCATGAGTTTAAGCCACCAGATTTGGAGCTCAAACTGCAGTCAACTACATGGGAGTCCAACGACATAGTCATTACACCAGCTGCTAGTCTCTGTATAGTTCACTTTCTATTTTATTTATTTCTACTTGAATCTTTATTATTTCTTTTCTTCTGGCATTTTTTTGGATTTTTTCGTTTGTTTTCCACTTCTCTGATACATAATTTTAGATTGTCCTTTTGCCACATTTCCATCTTTGTCTTATGCATACTAGTTGCTATGAACTTTCCTCTTATGAGTGCTTTTGCTGTGTCCTGTAAATTATGGGAACTCGTGTACTAGTTATCTTTCACTTACGTGAATCTTTGGATTTCAGTATAATTTTTTAGTAATTTTTAAGTCATTCAGGAGTAGGCTATTTAGTTTCCACATGAATGTGTATTTTCATGCTTTTTTACTGAAATCAATATCATCATGTTTAATTCTATCACGGTCAGAGAAGATGCTGGCTATAGTTTCTATGTCTTTGAATCTGTAAAGGCTTATTTTGTGCCCTACTATGTGATCAATCTTTGGAAAGGTTCCATGTGGGGATGAGAAGAAAGTATATTTTGTGGGTTTGGGGTAGAAAGTTCTATAGATGTGTGTCAAGTCCATTTGATTTATGGTATCATTTAGATCCTGTATCTCTTTTCATATTTTTTGTCAAGATGATCTGCACAAATCTGATAGTGGGGTGTTGAGATCCCCAATAATTAGTGTACTGCAGTCTATCTCTCCTTTTAGATTGAGCAGTCTTTCCTTCACATATTTGGATGCAAAGATATTTATAAGAGTTATATATTCTTGATGAATAAATGCTTTTACTACTACATAATGCCTTTCTTCTTACAGTTTTTTTAAGTTTATTTTGTCAGAAATTAGTATTGCAATTTCAGCTATTTTTGTTTCCCATTTGTGTGGAATGCCTTTTGTCAGCCTTTCACTTTTAGTCTATGCATGTCTTTTCCTATGAGATGCATTTCTTTATTATTATTATTATATAATTTTATATTATATATAATTACATATATCTATACAATATGTAATATTTATTTTTCTGGTATGATTACCTTGCATATCAGTCAAGACAAAGACATTACTATCCACATCAGGAGATGCATTTCTTATAGGCAACAGATGGAGGGTTTTTTTATTATTATTCATTTGGCCAATCTGTTTCTTGACTGGAGAATTTAATTCATTAACATTCAAAGTTATTATCAATATTTCTGGACTTGTCCCTATGATTAAGTTCTCCATTTCCTTGATTGTCTTTTATTGTCTTATTTCTGTCTGCTCTTTTTGAGTTTTCCTGGTACAACACTATTTTCAGAATTTCTTGAAGAGCTGCTCTGGTGTTGCTAAATTCTTTCAGGTTTTCTTCAAGATTTTTATCTTTCCTTCCCATTTGAAGGGTAATCTTGCTGGTTATAATAATCTTGGTTGAAATCATTTCTCTCTTAACACTTTGAATATATCTTCCTATTCTTTCTTGCTTGCATTTTTTTTCCAATGAAAAGATCAATGTTACAATGATAGATAACCTTTGTAAGTCACTAGAAATTTCTCTCTTGCCTGTTTTAGTATCTTGTCTTTATGGTTTTGTCCAGTCTCATTATAATGTGTCATGGAGATGATCTTCTTTGGTTGATTTTATTTGGGGTCCTTTGTATTTCTTGGCTCTGGATCTTTGAGTGCTTGTCTAGATTTGGATATTTTTCTTCCAGGATTTCATGGAATAGATTTTCAATGTCCTTATTAGTTTATTCACCTTCTGGGAAAACAATTATTTACATGTTTGGAAATTTAATGGAATGTAGCATTTCTTATATTTTTTTCTCATTTTTTGTTACTTTCTCTAACTTTTTGGTGGTTTTTTTTTTCCTCTAGGTTAGAGGTTTTGTATTCTACATCTGAAATTCAATGTTCTGCATGATCTAATCAGCTTTTAATACTTTTCAGAGAGGTTTTGATTACCTGTATTACAGCCTTGATTGCTAACAGCTCCGTTTGTTTCTTTTTATTGTGTCCACTTCTTTCAAATCACGAAAGGACTTCCTAATCTCCTGGAGTCTATTGCCTCTTTTCTGTTCCATCTCACAGATTTTTGTCACCACAAATTTTCTGAATTCTTCCTCTGACATTTCAGTAACATCTGTTTGTCTAAGAGATGGGAGTGAGTTCCTGTGTTTTTGATGAAGATGTATTTCCTGGTTTTTTGATGCTTGAGGCTCTTCTGTGACTTTTAGTCATTTGGAGATGTATTCATTTTTGGATAAGTCTTTGGAGAATGTTTCTTCACCTGTGAATAATTTTCTTTCCTTTTGCTGTGAATTATTTCTGTGCCAATGTCTTTTTTCCACTGTGGTTAGCAATGTGGTCCCCACAGGAGTTTTATATTTAGGTTTCTAAAGAGCAATTTCTCTCTTTTTGCTGGCAGTTCACTGCTGAACAAAGATTCCTCCAAGCCTGAGATTGTCCCTTGCTGTGCAGGAGCCCTCCAGTTTCAACTCTAAGCCCATGGCCAGCAAGGAAAACTGAGACAGGGGCAACACTGCCTAGGCCCCACTTCCAGGCTCCCAAGACCATGACCCCACCCCCTAGGTAGGTAGGCAGGATATTTTCTTTGCTCTTCCTTTTTGTTTTGTTAATACTATTATCTCTTTTGTCCCACAGACTGACCATTGCTCTGCAGGAGCCCTCCAGTTTCATCCCTAGGCTCCTGGCCAGCAAGGGAAACTGAGGCAGAGGCACCACTGCCCCTGCCCCACTTCCAGGCTCCTAAGAACAGGACCAGACCCCCTAGGAAGGTAAGCAGATTTTTTTTTCTTTGATCTTCCTTTTTGTTTTGTTAATACCCTTCTCTCCCTTGTCTCACAGACTGGCCCTTGCTCTGAAGGAGCCCTCCAGTTCCACCTCTAGGCCCCTGGCAAAATTGGCGCCTGACTTTTACTTTATTATTCCTCTATACTCTTTTTCTTCCTCTTACATTATTTCATCTTCCTCATCCTACACCCTGCCAGAGAGATTACACATATCTACAATCACAGTTCTGAAATTTCCTAGTATTATAAGGTTCCCTGAGATCCTCCCCTGTACAAAACCACCTGTAAATACAAAGATAGTATTCTTCAGACACCTGAATAGAGTACACCTCTTGAGACCATACTTCTAAAAACACCAGAAAAGAGCCTTCCACACACATTAATTCACAGCAAAAGGGAAACACACTTGCTCCTAGTCGAAGAAACATTTTCCTAAGAAGTATTCAAAAGTCCATACATCTTCCAAAGGATAGAAGTAGAAGTTCCTCAGGTTTGAATAAGCCAGGAAATATGTCTCCATCAAAGGAACAGACTAACCACCCTCCATCTCTCCTAAAATTTGAGGACGTAACAAAAATGGCAGAGAAAGAATTTAGAACATTCATGGTAAACAAATTCTATGAGTTGGAAAAGAAAATAGATAATGAACAACAGGAGATTAGAAAATCCTCCCACGATATGAAAGAAGAAATGGACACTGAGAATCAGATGGAACTATTAGAGATGAAGACTGTAATATATGAAATCAAAAACTTTCTTGAAAATATTGAAAGTAGATTATATCGTGCAGAAAATTGAATCTGCAATATAGAAAATAAAACCTTGGACCTAGAAAAAAACACCAATAAGATAGAGAAAATAACCTGGGGAAAAACATTTGGAGGAGGGATACAGAGACAGCATTGTTGAGACAAGGAGGTAGTATTGTTATTTTATTATTTAATATATTTTTTATTAAAATTATTTTATGTTGTACATACATTCAATCACATTGTTTAGCTTAAAATGTGAACATTTCAATATGTGAACATTTCTCCATATTTTGATCAACTGGAATGGGGAGAAATGTTCACATATTAAAATGATCACCTTGTAAGCTAAATAATGTGATTAAATGTATTTAAAAAACTAAATAAAAAATATAATAAATAAATAAATAAATAAGGAAAAAAAACTAAATCTAACCTTAACCCTAATCTTAAACCCTAACTCTAACCCCAAACCTAACCTAACTTTAACCCTAACTCAAACACTAGACCTAATCCTTACCCTAGTCCTACATCCTAATACTAACCCCAATCCTGATCTAACCCTGACTCTAACTCAAACCATAACAATAAACCTAAATCTAACCTTAACCCTAATCTTACACCCTAACCCTATCCCAAAACCTAACCTAACTTTAAGAAAAAAAAGAAAAAACAATAGACAGAGAGAAAAAAAAAGAAAAAAACAAGTAAAATATATGAGAAATACTAGAGTCCATAACACATCCAAACATCAGAATAATTGGAATCCCAGAAGGTGAAGAAACAAATAACAGCATGGAAAAATCTATTCCACAAAATCCTTGAAGAAAATTTCCTAAGTCTAGAGAGGCACTCAAGCATCCAGACCTAAGAAGTACAAAGGACCCCAAATAGACTCAACCCAGAAGATCTTCCCCAAGGCACATTTAAGCAAGACTGTCCAAGACCACAGATAAAAACATGATATTAAAACTGGTGAGAGAAACACGAAGTGACTTATAAAGGTCATCTCATCAGGCTAACACCAGATCTTTCAATGGGAACAATACAATCAAGGCAAGAATGGGAAGATGTATTCAAAGTATTAAGAGAGAAACAATTTCAACCAAGATTATTACATCCAGCAACATTATCCTTTATATGGGAAAAAAATTAAAATCTTCTCAGAAAAACAAAACTGGAAAGAATTTGCCAACACCAGATGAGCTCTTTAAGAAACTCTGAAGAAAGTACTATTCCAGGAAAACTAAATAATTAACAGACAGAAATGAAGGAATAAAAGCCAACTAAGACAATGGCTAACTTAAACGTCAGAAGAGATCTGGTAACATCGATAATAACATGTGAATAAATTAAATTCCCCAGTCAGGAGACACAGACTAGGGGGAAAAAAAAAAAAAAAAAGCAGATACCCTCTATCTGTTGTCTACAGGAGACTCATTTCATGGATAAAGACAAACATAGACTGAAAGTTAAGGGTTGGAAAAAGGTTTTCCATGTAAATGGGGACCAAAAAAGCGCTGGAGTTTCAATATTAATTTCTGATGAAATAGGCTTAAAAACAAAAACTGTTCAAAGAAACAAAGAAAAGCACTATATTTTAGTAAAAGGATCAATAGATCAAGACAACATAATGCTTATAAATACCTATGTGCCTAACATAGGAGAACTAAATATGTGAAGGAAACACTGTTAGATCTAAAAGGGGAGATAGACTGCAATACACTAATTGTTGGAGACCTCAGCACTACACTATCCCCTCTGGACAGATAAGCTAGACCAAAAAAAGATAAAGAGATAAAGATCTAAACAATACCATAAATCAAAAGACTTAGCAGACATCCATAGAGCTTTCCATCCAAAAACCAAGAGATATACTTTTTTCTAACCCCCACATGGAACCTTTTGGAAGACTGATCACATCAAAGGGCACTAAGTAAGCCTCTACAGATTCAAAGGCATAGAAACTATATCCAGCAACTTCTCTGGCCATGGTGGAATTAAACGTGAGTTTAATTTCAAGAGAAATCCTCAAAAATATTCAAATACATGGAAACTAAATAACCTACTCCTAAATGACTCTACAACTACTAATGAAATAAAGACTGAAATCAAAAGATTCATGGAATCCAATGACAGTGATGACACGAGTTTCCATAATCTTTGGGACACTGCTTAAGCACTCATAAGAGTGAATTTCATGGGAACCAACAGTTAGCATAATGGCTATGGCGCTGGACTCCACATAGTCAACCGAGGTTCGCGTCCTAGACCCGGTGGCTTAAAACTCACTCTGGGCGTGTGTGCGTGCGTGCCCAAGATCCCGAGAGGAGAATGGAGGAGAAGGGGTGTCAGTGTGACCATCCCCTCTGGGGGGTGATTTCTCACTTTCTGTCTCTCTGTCTCTCTCTGTCTGTCTGGCGAGCACACTCACCCTATAGTGAAAGCCTCTCAAAAAAAAAAAAAAAGAGTGAATTTCATAGCACTTAGTGCACATTAGAGAAAGAAGGAAAGAAGGCAAATGGATCACATAACATCGTGCCTTGGAGAATTGGAAAAGAACAGCAAGAAAACTCCAGGAGAAAAGAAATAATAATAAAGATACAAGCAGAAATAAATGAAATAGAAAATAAGTGAACTATACAGAAAATAAATGAATATAAAAACTGGTTCTTTGAAAAGACAAACAAAATTGATACACCACTAGTGAGGCATATAAAGAACAAGAAAAAAAGGGACCAAGTGAATCAAATCTGTAATGAAGCAGGCAAAACAAGAACAGACAAAGTAGAAATACAAAACATCATTAGAGGATACTATGAACAACTATATGCCAAGAAACAAGACAATCAGGATGAAATGGACAAATTCCTGAGCACATATGATGTACCAAGATTGAGCCAGGAGGATAAAGAAAGTAAGAATAGGCCCATAACAAGCCAGGAGACTGAATCAGTAATAAATAACCTCCCAAAAAAGAAAAGCCCTGGCTCTGATAGATTCCCCTATGAATTCTATAAAACTTTCAAAGTTGAGTTAACTCTCATTCTGCTCAAGTTACTTCTAAGGATCCAAAAGGGTAAATCTCTCCCAAATTCATTCTATGAAACCTCTATCACCCTTATCCTTAAAACATATAAGGACAGGACAAGGAAGGAAAGCTATAGACCAATATTTATGATGAATATACATGCAAAAATTCTCAACAAGATACTAACAAATTGTATCCAATAACTTATAAAAAGATTATACATTATGATCAGGTAGACTTTATTCCAGGAATGCAAGGTTGGTTCAACATACACAAAACCATAAATGTAGTACATCATATTAACAGGAAGAAAGATAATAACCATATAGTCATATTCATTGATGCAGAAAAAGCATTTCATAATATACAACATCTCTTCATGATCAAAACTCTCAGCAAAATCGGCATACATAGGTCATTTCTCAATACAATAAATTCTATCTATTGAAAACCCATTGTGAACATCATCCTGAATGGAGAAAAACTGAAAGCTTTATCACTAAAAACAAGTACAAGACAAGGATGCCCACCTTCTCCACTCCTTTTCAATATAGTACTGGAAGTCCTTGCCATTACAATCCGAAAAGAGTAAAAACTAAAAGGCATCCAAATAGGAAAAGAAGAGGTGAAACTCTCTCTATTCGCAGATGACAAGATTGTGTACATAGGAGACCCAATGGTTTCCATGAGAAAATTTCTGGAAGTAATGCATGAATACAGTACAGTTGCAGGGTACGAAATCAATATAAATAAATGTATAGCATTTCTATATATGAACAACATGCAGACTAAGATGGAAGTGAAAAAAAATATTCCTTTTACCATAGCCACCAAAAGTATAAGATACCTAGGAATAAATCTAACCAAAGAAGTTAAAAACATCCACAAGAAAAACTATGAGAAGATAAAAAAAAAAAAAAATTGAAAATGACACAAAAAAGTGGAAGGACATCCCATGTTCCTGGATTGGAAGAATTAATATAATCAAAATGGCAATTTTACCCAAATTAATCTACTTATTTAATGCAATGCCAATCAAATTCCAGACACATTTTTGACAGATCTAGAAAAGACCATTATAAAATTCATCTGGAATCATAAAAGACCCCATATTGCCAAAGCAATTCTACAAAAGAAGAGTGGAGTGGGCGACATCTCACTCTCTGACCCAAAATATACTACAAAGCTGTAGTAATCAAAACAGCATGATACTGACACAGAAACAGACAGGAGGATCAATGCAAGAGAATTTAGTCCACAAGAATAAATCTCCAATCATTCAGTCAACTAATTTTTGACAAGGGGTACCAGTCAATCCAGTGGGAAAAGGAAAACCTCTTCAGCAAATGGTGCTAGAAAAACTGGATTTCCACTTGCAGAAAGATGAATCTGAACCCCTACCTCTCACCTCTGACAAAAATCAAGTCAAGGTGAATCAAACTATAAAACTGTGGGGACACGTTTAGAGAGAGAACCTGAGGTGTGGAGACATGCTCTGAGCAAACACCATCTGTCCTTTTGGGCTTTGACAGTACCTTGTAACTTGCCCTTCCCTTGATCCTTGCTGCAGACAGAGTAAAGGTGGAAATTGCTGGGGGCGTTCCAACAGACACATCTGATGGACTTCAAGAGACACCTTGATCCCAGTTAGCAAAGTCTAATCCCTGCTATGCATCTGAAAGGTTCTTTAGCCTTCTCTGGGTGTGGTGGTGCACTCCTTATGGAGTTCTTTAGCTTCTTCCCCACACCTACAGCTAGGTTTCTCTGCATTAGAAAAGAAGATAATGGGACTTTCTCTTGATGGGATTATCCCCAAGGGATACACTTGGCCCAGTATGACTAAGCCCTTACAGATTTGTTAACTGCTTCTTATTGTCTGTAACCTGGCAATGAATCTATGAAGTGCCATGAAATATACATGTGTAGTGTCTCTCTGTATTCTAAATAAAGATGCCTGGTTTGTCTGGGCAACACAAGTTGCTTCGGATATCTACGCTCAGGCTGCCTGTGTCCATTTCTACTCTATCGCTTTGTCTCATTCTTTCTACTTCCTCCATAGATAGCACCAAGCCTGGGGGTGGACACCAAAATAAAACTGCTCCTGGAAAATACTGGGTAAACTCTAGGAGACATTGGGGTAGGGAAAAACTTAAATAAGACTCCCAACGCACAGTCTATGATCCCTAAAATAGACAAGTGGGATTACATCAGACTAAGAAGTTTCTGCATGGCAAAAGACACAGTGATTAGAGTGAACAGACAGCCCTCAGAATGGGAAAATATTTTTGTAAACTATGCATCAGACAAGGGACTGAAAACCAGAATTCACAAGGAACTCAAGCAGATGTTCCGGAAAAAGACAATCAATCCTATTAAAAGATGGGAGAATGAGTTGAAAAAAACACTCTCTAAAGATGACATCCAAATAGCTAAAAGGCATATGAAAAAATGCTCAACATCCCTCATTGTAAGAGAAATGCAGATCAAAACAACAATGAGATATTACCTAACCCCAGTCAGAATGTCTAAGATTAAAAAAACAAAAAATGATAAGTGCTGGTAGGTAGGAAGAATCCTGTTAATAGAAAGTAAATGGTCTGTTAATGTTTGTGGGCATGACTTCCCCAGTCCCCTTTTGAAAAGATTTTGGAAAAATAGGAAAAGTAGTCAGACTTCTGTCCACAATGGCAAAAGACACAGTATTTAGTGTGAATCGACAGCCCTTAGAATGGGACAATATTTTTTTAAATTATGCAGCAGATAAGGGGCTGATAATCAGAATACACAAGGAACTCAAGCAGCTGTTTGAAAAAAAGTTGATCAGCCCTATTAAAAGATGGGAGAAGGAGCTGAAAAAAACACTCTCTAAAGATGACATATGAATAACCAAAAGGCATATGAAAAAATGCTCAACATCTCTCATAATGCAGGAAATGCAGATCAAAACAACAATGAGATACCACCTAACCCCAGTCAGAATGGCTAAGATTAAAAATAATAATAATAATAAGTGTTGGTGGGGCTGTGGTGAAAGAAGAACTCTCTTACACTGCTGGTGGGAATGCAAATTAGTCCAGCTACTGTGGAGAACAATTTGGGGATTCCTCAAAAATCTACAAATAGAACTAGCATATGATCCATCAAGCCCACTCTTAGGTATCTACCCAAAGGACAGAATAATTCTTCACTGGAAAAATGTTTGCACATCGATGTTTAATGCAACATTATTCATGATTGCTAATACATAAAACCAACCCAAATGCTCTTGTACAGATGAATAGATTGAAAAACTGTGGCACATATACTCTATAGAATACTATTCAGCCATAAAAACCAACAAAACCCTGGCTTTTGACAGAAAGTGTAAGAATATGGAAGACTTACTGCTGAATAAAGCAAGTCAGGCTATGAAGGAAGGACATTATGTGTCCCCACTGAAAATATGCTGAGTGTCCACACTCTTCACTCTGAGTGAATCTGATTGACGAAAGGATGTACAAACACAAGATATGGGTGTGAATGCCAGATGTGGTGTGTGTTTAGGAGTGGGGCATGGGGAAAGACATTTGGAGGAGGGATACAGAGACAGAGTATTGATGGGACATGGTAGTGTGGTGTTATCTGTTGAAGATATTTTGATCAATGGTACTGGGGAGAAATGTTCACATATTGAAGTGTTCACTTTGTAAGCTAAATAATGTGATTGAATAAAAAAAAAAAGAAAAAATACTTCTCCAAACCTCACAATGTTTTCTGGTTGAATGAAGGGTTGTGGATTCTGTGATTTGGAGCTGGGAATGGAGCTAGGTCTGAGATTCAACCCTTCCTCAGGTTCCCTGACTGTGTAGGATTTTCTAGATTGAGATGGACTCCATTTGAGAGGCCTGCAACTGCCCAGTCCTTTCTGGTTCACAGAAGGGGAGTGTGCTCTGATGTTTGGAGCTAGGACTGGGGCCAGAACTGAGATTCAGCCTGACTGGGCAGAGGACAGCAGATGATACATCATTTTCTTCTTTTTTTTTTTTTTATTGGAGAGGTTTTTTTTCTCTATAGGGTATGTGCACTCACCAGACAGACAGACAGAGACATAGAGACAGAAAGCGAGAAATCACCCCCCAGGGGGGATGGTCATGCTGCAATCCCTTCTCCTCCATTCTCCTCTCGAGATCTTGGGCACGCACGCACACACGCCTGGCGTGAGTTTTAAGCCACCAGGTCCGGGACGTGAACCGCGGTCGACTATGTGGGAGTCCAGCAACATAGCCATTACACTAACTGCTGGTTCCCGATACATCATTTTCTTAAGAAGACACTGTTCCTTCCTCTTCTGGAGACTTTAGAGGATTCCTGGACTGCAATATGAACTTTGTTTTTCTCCTGGACACAGAGGGGAGGGATGAGGTAGGGAGGATTCCTAGATATAGACAGGCACCTGGACTCTAAGATCTGGAAATCAGCAATACTTGAATTTGGTTCTTTCCACAGATCTGGACTTGGAGGTTGATGGAGTGCCGGGGTCCGGCCTCGGCAGTGGTGGGTGGCTCGTACACAGGAAGGTGACACGGATGATCAGAAACAAAAAAATTAGACTGAGACCTCATTGCTCCTTAGCATGTTCTCAGCCGGCCACAGTCAGAGCAAGCTCCAGGCTACCGCGCCATGGCTATTAAAACATGCGTACTTATTGAGGGAGGTTTAGGAAATAAGGAGGGTGAGGGGCAGTAAAAAATTTACTCTAAGGAACAGGGTATACAAAGCATAGAAGCAATAATTATAAAACATGATGTTTGTCTTGTCAGATCAGGTAAAATCAATCACAGTTCTCAGGATGAGGAAGCCCATTTGTCTGTTGTATCTTCTTCTTAGATCTTGATTACTGGGAAGGGTCTTTTGAAAAGAGGGCTTGCAGGATGTTTGATAACTTCAGTCCCGAGCCAGGGTGATAACATTGCTGGTTGCAAAGACCTAAATAGATATCTTGCTTTGTTAAGTAAAGACACAGTTAATATAGCCTATCTATACATTAAAACAATAGAGGGAGAGTCTATGATCTCATATGGGAAAGGAAGATGATCTTATAGCTCAGGAGGCAACACAGGATGTTTTATTAGCAATTTTTCGTAGTCAACAGCACATAGATGAGAAACTCTTTGTAGTTGAAAGCTACCTGTTGCTTTAGATAAGAACTCCCAGCTAAAATGGTTAATCTTTCTCTGGAGCCTTCAGGTTTGTTTATCCTATTGTCCCAGTCAGGCTTTTTCCTTTTATAAACCTATGGTTTTCTGTATTTTGTTTGTTGAGTCTGTCAATTAGTGAGTTCTTTGTTTTATCTCTGAGTCTCTGTTATGTGGTGAATGTGCTGACTTTGCCTAGCATGAGTTAACTTGGCCTGTAGCTTTAACAAGGGGTATTTGCATAAAACTAGCCTTAAACTAACTTAGTCTACATATGCTTCTAATGCTAATTAGGTTTATACTAACTTAATCTATATGTTAATTTTGGCTTAAAAACAGACAGGTGGGGGAGTCTTAAACTTCCTGATCCTCCTGTCAGTCTTAGGGAAACACATTCCTACAAGATCACTAATTGGCTTTATTGCAATTGTTGGGGGTGATGTTTTACCCTTACAGGGTACCGTAATAACAGTAAAACTCATGGCAGAGAAATTGAATACCAGCCAGTTCAAGGACACAAGGGAGAGCTCGTAAACTGGGTCCTGCCTCAGTTCTTTCCCAGTCCAGGCCCTGCCTTAGAATGGGAGGCAGCATCCTTACCAGCTTGTGTTGCCTGCATGGCCCCGTCAATGGAGACCAAGAGCAGGAATTCACTCTACGTCCTCATTCCTACCAGGTGGCAGACCAAGCAGCTATGGTGTGAGTCCAGGGGCCTGTAGCATGCCATCTGCACCCACAACTCATGGCAGTCCAGTGCAGTCCAGTCCATGATCTCCATGGTGTCCTTGATGTTGTGCTCATAGAAGCAAATGAAGATGAAGCTGGACTGAACTCTTTAGTATAGCAATCAGCAGGATGTACATGTCATCCATGCTCCCGTACTTCTAGATGTCAGCATGTCGAGTGAGGTGTAATAGGTCAGGTTGTCTACCTTAAGGGAGTTCATGCCCTCCACAGTGGGAGGGGGGAAGACCATAGCTCATGGATCAGAGAGGAGGACCAGGGCTACGACAACTGTTACAGAGACACTAATGCCTTTGGGGGTGCAGCACTCCAACCTGGTGTCAGCTCCTTCAGGCCTGGGTGTTCCAATGACCACAGTCCTCTTCTCTGGCAGTTTTTCTTCCCACCTGTGAACACTAAGGCCAAGTAGGAGAAGAGAGCACAGTAATAGTGCAGTTGCACCCACGTGGCCATCAACTGACACTCTTACATTCTTGGTAGAAATGTAAATTAGTATAGCCGCTGTGGAGAACAATATGGAGATTCCTCAAAAAGCTACAAATAGAACTACCATATAATCCAACAATTTTACTTCTAGGATAGGAAAAGCACTTGCACATTTATGTTAATTGCAGCATTATTCACAATTGGTCAGACATGGAATCAACCAAATGTCTAAGAACAGATGAATGGATTGAAGCAATGTGGCACATATACATGATGAAATATTACTCAGCCATTAAAAACAAGACCCTGTAATTTAATAGAAAACAGATTTGGAAGATTTAATGTTAACTAAAGTAAGCCAGACGATGAAAGAGAAGCATATGTCCATACTTAATCTGTACCAAATGTCTACACTCTATAGCAGAAACTGAAAGATTGGAAGGTGTAGGGACCAGCAAGTGGCATGGCAGTTAAGATGCTGGACTCCCACATGACCTACCATGTCCAAATACCAGACCTGGTGGATTGCTTTTTAACTTCTCTCTCTCTCTCTCTCTCTCTCTCTCTTGCTTCTCTCTATCTCTATCTCTATCTCTCTCCTTTTTCCTCTTTCTCTCTTCTCCCACACCCATCTCTCTCTGGTGAGCACATGGGACCTATAGCAAATTTTTAAAATAATAATTATTATTAAAATTAAATAAATTCTTTCTTAAAAGATGGAAGGTATAAAAGCATGGAGAGAAGCTGTGGATACTAGAGACAGTGTGGAAGGGAGATGGGTACAGGGAGGGAATCTAGGGAAAAGAAAGAAAAACAAAACATTTAACAGACACAAAAATGAGAGTTTTTCTGTTAATAATGCTTATATCTTTACCTGGATAAATATGCAGTGTATTCATACTAAGAAAGTCCATTTTGTGTGCTGTAAAGATATACAGTGATTAAATGTAATTTAAAAAGAAAACACAAAGAAATTGACAAAAAAGAATAAAATAAAACAAAATATCCTGGAACTAAGCAATTACAGCCAGGTGTCAAGATTAATAAATAAAAGTCAGTCACTTTTCTACATGCATGCCAGCAATTAACAAGTACAATTCAAAATTAAAAACACATTACCAGGGCCAGCAGATAGCATAGTGATTAAGGTACTGGACTCGCACATGGCTGATTATGGTTCAAGTCCCAGACTTGGCAGCTTGAAATTAAAACTGGACACATGTGTATGCATGCCCAAACTCTGGAGAGAAGAATGGAGAAGGGATTGTAGCATGCACAACTCACCTGGAGTTTATTTCTTGTTTTCTGTCTCTCTAGTGAGTGCACACACCCTATAACAAAAATCTCTCCAAAATAATTGCTGTTTACATTAGCATTCTAAAATAAAATACTTAGGTCTAGGTGCACAGTAGTCAAACATCTGAAAGTTTTAGGGTCACAGAAAACTTCAACTCCCACTGAACCTATTGCACAATGGGAGAAACTCATCTTCATAAATCTGAACTCAAATCTTTTTTCTGTGGATACCACATTGCAAAACACAATAGAGGAGAAAAATTGGCATAGAAGTGCCTCACAATAAAATGAAACATATGAGCTTATGGATCCAGAAATCTTCTCTAACAAATTAGCCAAAAGTGAATACACCACCAAATGACAAAAATAAGTGAAGAGAGACTGCAAAGTGAGCAGCAGGGAGAAATATAGAACTGCAGACTCAACGCAGCTCATCTCCTCCCACATGACTCTGAACTCTCCGTTGAACCCCGCAACTCAATCTGGGTGCACCTGTTCTCTAGAAACCGGGAGACTTTGTAATATCCAGTTCCAATGACAAAAGTGCAGGTTGCCTGATGAGCATCGGGGAAATAGAACTGCAGAGATAATGCAGGTCATCTCCTTGTGCACACCTCTAGTGTTCAGATGGATTGGAAAAGTGTGGTATATATACTCTATGGAATACTACTCAGTCATAAAAAATAACAAGACCCTGAAATTTGATAGAAAGTGGTCAGATATGGAGGATCTATTGCTGAGTGAAGTAAGCCAGGCTATGAAAGAAAGATATTGTATGTATCCACTCAATATATACCAACAATCCACACTCTATGGTAGAGAGCAAAAAAATGGAGAACATAAAAGTGAAGGTACTTAATGAGAATAGGACAGTGTGGATTGGGGAATGTGAAGAGAAGAGGATAGAGAAAGATAGCAAGTGAACAATAAAGAGGCAGGACATTAGTGAGAAACAGATATGGCTTATTTACTGTTGATGATGGCATGTATAGTATTCTCAACTGGATTGGTCTGAGAAGTATTTCACGATGGGCAAATTATTTTTACAAGCAAAATGAGAAATAACGATTGACTGTTTTAAAAAATAATTAGAATGATAATAATAATGATTGGGGAAAACAGAAAAGATATTGAATTTTGAAGTGGGGAGATTAATGTCTCTGTACTGACTGACATGCATGGCATTCCCTTTTGAAAAAGCAATGTAATACATTATAAAGTTTTATGTAATCCAATGTAATATAAAGAAGATTATGATGATAATAAAAAAAAAAGAATGGTTACATCACAAGTTTCCCACTTAGTCAACCACAGTTTGAGTCCTTGATTTGGTGACTTAAAACATGCTGGGCATGTGTGTGTTTGTATGGCAAAAATCCTGAGAAGAGAATGTAGGAGAAGGGATTGTGGCATGTCCATACCCTCGGAGGGGGAGGGGGGGGAGTCAGATTAGCCAATACATTATTTAAGGAGAGCAGAGTTGGAGAGCACTACCTGACTTCAAGACTTACAATAAATCAGTTCCATCTGCAGTCCCCAATCCAGACATGGAAACTGAGGAAGGATCTTCCACTGGCCCTGACTACAGCTCCAGCTCCAGCCCCAGCCTAGCTCTTTCAACCCCAGAGCCCTCCCTTTTCCTCCCAGAAAGGGCAGCCCCCAGGTCTCCAGCAGAGCCCAGTTCCATCTGCAGCCCCCTACCCAGACAGGGAAATAGGCAGAGCCTTTCACTGGCACTGACCCCAGATCCAGCTCCAACCCCAGCCCAGCTCTCCCAACATCAGACACACCTCCTCCCTGCCTTTCTGGGCTGCTTCTTTTTTACTTTATTTTGTTCTTTATTTACATATCCTTACTCTATAGAGCAGCCCCCAGCTCTCCAGCAGAACCTAGTTCCGTATGCAGCTCCCTGGCAAAATCATGTGCTGCAGGCATGGCACACAACTTTTTCTTTTTCTCTTGCATACTCTTTTTTTTTCTTCCTTCTTATATTGTCATCTTCTCTTCATCCTCCACCCACCCAGAGGGACTAGACAGGTCTAGAATCATAGTTTTCAAGTCCTTCAGTATTGTGAGGCTCCCTAGGTTCTTTGCTTTTACTTTACCACCTGCAATAATGGATAAACTACTCTTCAGATAGCTGAATAGAAGATTCTTCTTGTGGGAACCACATTGCTAAACAAAGCAGAAGAGAGACTTCAGCACATATTAATCTACAGCAAAAGGGAAGAAACCTTGTTCACAGTGGCAGAAACATTCTCCAAAAAGGTATCCAAATGTGAATACATTACTTAATGGCTAGAAGTTGAAGCACCTCAGGTTTGAAGAAACCAGAAAATATGTATCCAGCAAAAGAACCAATAAATCCTCTCCATCTCTTGAAAAGAACCGAAGAAGTTACCAAAATGTCAGAGAAAAAATTCAAGACATTCATAGTGACAAAACTCAGTGCATTGGAACAGAAAAGAGACAACAAACTCAAGAAAATGAGGAAGTCCTTCCACGATTTTAAAGAAGAAATGGACACTATAAAAAAGAATCAAATGGAACTATTAGAGATGAAGTCTGTTATGCGGAAATCAAAAACTCTCTTGAAAGCATTAAAAGCGAAAAAGACCATGCCAAAAATCAAATACTGAACATAGAAGATAAAAACCTCTGACCAACCAAAAAAAAAAAAAAAAAACACAAAAAGATAAAGAAAATAACCAAAAAAATAGGATATATATACGAAATAATACATTCTATTAAACATCCAAGTATCCAAATAATTGGTACATCAGAAGGTGAAGAAACTAATAAGGGCATGGAAAAATCTATTCCATGCAATCCAGGAAGAAAACGTTCAAAGTCTAGAGAAACATTACAATATCCAGGCCAAAGAAATACAAAGGACCCAAAACACAATAAACCCAAGAAGATCCTCTCCAAGGCACATCTTAGCCAAACTGTCCAAAACCACAGGTATAGACAAGAACTAAAATTTGCAAAAGAGAAACATTAAGTGACATACAAAGGATGTCACATCAGGCTAAGAGCAGACCTTTCAATGGAAACAATGCAAGCAAGGAAAAAATGAGAAGACATACTGCAAGTGTTAAGAGAGAAACACTTTCAACCAAGATTATTATATCCAGCAAGATTATCCTTCATATAGGAAAAAAAAGATAAAAATCTTCTCAGACAAACAAAACCTGAAAGAATTTGCCAAGACCAGACCAGCTCTTCAAGAAACTCTGAAGAGAGAGTCCTATTTCAGGAAACCTAAAGAATAAAGAGACAGAAGTAAGGGAATAAAAGACACCAGGATGAGAGAGAGGTCTCTGCCTTCCAGGAGCGCCCCAGTTCTATCTCTCGGCTCCTGGCCATCTAGGGAAACTGAGGCAGTGGCCCCACTGCCCCCACCCCACTTCCAAGCTCCCAAGTCCAGGACCCACATTCCCTGGAGAGGTAGGAAGGGTTATTACTTTTATTTTCTGCTCTGCCTTTCTGTTTTGTTAATTCCCTGTCTCCCTCCTCTCACTTGTCCCACACAGAGACCTCTGCCTTCCAGTAGCACCCCAGTTCCATCTCTCAGTCCCTGGCAAATAGGTTTTCCTTTAATCCACTGTATATTTTTTTCTTTCCTCTAAGATTATTCTCTTTTCCTAATTCTCCACTCTGTCAGAGGCATTAAACGGATCTGGAATCACAGTTCTGAAATTCCCTAGTTTTATAAGGTCCCCTGGGATTCCCCCCCTGAACTGAACCACCTGTGAATTCCAGGATACTACTCCTCAGACACCTAAATAGAGTACACCTCTTGAGACCATATCACTAAACACAACAGAAGAGAGACTTCCACATACATTAATTCACAGTTAAAGAGAAGCACTCTTGCTCCCAAGAGGTATTCAACATTGAATACATCTCCCAATGGCTAGAAGTAGAAGAAGAGCCTGAGGTCTAATAAACCAGGAAATACGTCTCCATCAAAAGAACAGAGTAACTCCCATCCATCTCTCCTAAAATCTGAGGATGTTACTAAAATGTCAGATAAATAATTTAGAACGTTTATGGTGAACAAATTCTATGAATTGGAACAGAAAAGAGACAACGAACTCCAGGAGATTAGAAAGTCCATACACAATATGAAAGAAGAAATAGACACTCTGAGAAAGAATCAGATGGAGCTAATAGGGGTCAAGTCTGTAATAGAGGAAATCAAAAACTCCCTTGAAACTATTAAAAGTCAATTAGACCATGATGAAGATCAAATCTCTGACATTGAAGGTAAAATCTCTGACCTAGGAAAAAACCACCAAGAAGATAGACAAAATAACAAGAAAACACAAGGATCATATACAAGAAATACTAGATTTCATAAGGCGCCCAAACATCAGAATAATTGGCATCCCAGAAGGTAAAGAAACTAATAAGGCATGGAAAATCTATTCCATGAAATCTAGGAAGAAAATTTCCCAAGTCTAGACAGGGACTCAAGCATCCAGACCCAAGAAATACAAAGGATCTCAAATAGACTCAATCCCAGAAGATCTTCCCCAAGGCACAACTTAGCCAGACTGTCCAAGACCACAGATAAAGACATGATACTAAAACTGGCAAGAGAGAAATGAGAAGTGACTTACAAAGGTCATCCCACCAGGCTAACACTGGACTTCTCAGTGGGAACAATGCAAGCAAGGAAAGAATGGAAAGATGTATTGAAAGTGTTAAGAGAGAAACAATTTCAACCAAGATTATTATATCCTGCAAGACTATCCTGTATATGGGGAAAAAAATTAAAATCTTCTCAAACAAAATCTGAAAGAATTTGCCAGCACCAGACCAGTTCTTCAAGAAACCCTGAAGTACTATTCCAGGAAAACTAAATAATTAACAGACAGAAATGAAGGAATAAAAGCCAACTAACACAATGGCCAACTTAAACGTCGGGACAGATCTGGTAACATCAATAATAATATTGAATGTGAACAGATTAAATTCTCCAATCAAGAGACACAGACTCGCTGAAAGGATAAAAAAAGAGAAACCCTCTATCTGTTGCCTACAGGAAACCCACCTCATGGATAAAGATGTACATAGCCTAAAAGTGAAGGGGTGGAAAAAGCTTTTCCATGCAAATAAGAATCAAAAAAGAGCTGGAGTTGTGATATTAAATTCTTTTTTTTAAATTGCAGTCTGAAAACAGCCACTGTTTGTTTACTGAGAAGATTACAAAAATAATCATGGTGGATACCTTAGTTCTTCCTTCTAATAAGTCTGTTGATCTGGTCTTCCCTGTTGCCAGCATCTCCACCTTCTACAAAATGAGTAGTATTTTTCTTCATTCCACCTCATAGAGAAGATAATTTAAAGGGCAACAGGAAGTTATTTGCTTCTTTGAAGCATTTTCCAACATTATAGATTTCATGAATCAGATCCTCCATGCAGATGATGCCGAATTTATGAAGAAATAGTGCAATCAAAGAATTATCTGCCAAAGCAATTCACTTCGTATTGATTTTACCATAACCACGTTTGTAGATCAGTCCATTTACTGACTTCAGGTTTGGGTACCCCCATGCAATACATGGTTCCACAATACTCAACATGTTAATTGAGGCCTTGTTAAGTTTAACAAAGGTGCCATTGAAGATCTGGTGAAGACAAAGAAGCTGCAACACCTTTCAAACCTTTGGGCTCAATCCATTGATACCTCTGATCCTAATGACAAATGCCAATTTGGGTTCTTCAGATACATAGAAGTTTCCAGCTTTTCTTGCCATCCTGGCCATGCAAATCTCAGTTCCATACATCTGTCTATATTCCTTATGATAGTGCTTAACTTTTTCATAGATAAGCTTCCTCCTTGCCTTTTTTTTTTTCCCTCCTCCTTGCCTTTCGAAGCATCTTTTCAGCAAACTTTTTTCTCAGGTGTTTGATTTTCAACTCTGCAAAATTCCTTCACTTTTTCTTAAGAGTTTCTGGCACAGCAGTAATCTTTCTCTTGGTGACGTCTGCGGCAGCAGGAGCCTTTTTCTTGGGTTGTGCTGCAGCAGGAACCTTCTTTTTCTTCTCTTGAATGCCCTCCATGGTTTCAGCCAAAAAAGAGGAGTGATACTAATTTCTGACAAAATAGGCTATAAAACAAAAATTGTTCGAAGAGACAAAGAAGGGCACTATATTGTAGTAAAAGGATCAATAGATCAAGAAGATATAAAGCTTATAAATATCTATGCACCTAACACAGGAGAACCCAAGTATGTGAAGGAAAGACTGTTAGATCTAAAAGGAGAGATGGACTGCAATACACTAATTGTTGGAGACCTCAACACTGCACTATCCCCTCTGGACAGATCATGCAGACAAAAAAATAAATAAAGAGATAAAAGATCTAAATGATAACCATCAATCGAACAGACATCTATACAATTTTCCATCTAGAAACCTCAAGATACACTTTTTTCTCACCCCCACATAGAACCTTTTCAAAGATTAACCACATCATAAGACACAAAGCAAGCCTCTACAGATTCAAAGGCATAGAAACTATACCCAGCATTTTCTCTAACCATGATGGAATTAAACTTGAGTTTAATTTCAAGAGAAATACTCAGAAGTACTCAAATACATGGAAACTAAATAACCTACTAGTGAATGACTCCACAGTTACTTATGAAATAAAGGCTGAAATCTAAAGATTCATGGAAGCCAATGACAATGAGGACATGAGTTTCCATAATCTTTGGGACACTGCTAAAGCAGTCTGAAGAGGGAAATTCATAGCAATTAGTGCACATAAGAGGAAGACAGAACGAAGGCTAATGGATCACCTAACAACATGCCTCAGAGAATTGAAAAAGCAACAGCAAAAAAATCCAAAAAACTCCAGGAGAAAGGAAATAATAAAGATCAGAGCAGAAATAAATGAAATAGAAAATAAAAGTACTATACACAAAATAAATGAAAGTAAAAGCTGGTTCTTTGATAGGATAAACAAAATTGATACACCACTAGCGAGATTTATTTAGAAGAAGAAAGGAACCACATGAATCAAATCTACAATAAAGGTGATAATATAACAACAGACAAAATTAGAAATTCAAGACATCATTAGAGAATACTTTGAACATCTATATGCTAAGAAACAAGGCAATCTGGGTGAGAAGGAAAAATTCCTAGACAAATACAATCTGCAAAGGATGAAGTAGGAGGATATAGAAAAACTAAATAGACCCATAACAAATCAAGAGATTGAATCAGTAATAAATAACTTTCCAACAAAGAAAAGCCCTGGCCCTGATGGATTCACCTCTGAATTCTACAAAACTTTCAAAGAAGAGTTAACCCCATTCTGCTCAAGTTATTTCTAAATATCAAAAGGGTAAATGTCTCCCTAATTCATTCTATGAAGCCTCTATCACCCTTATCCTTAAAACAGATCAAGACAGGACAAGGAAAGAAAACTATAAACCCAATCTCTGATAAATATAGACGCAAAGATTCTCAACAAGATACTAGCAAATCATATCCAACAACTTATAAAAAAAATCATACACAATGATCACATAGGCTTTATTCCAGGAATGCAAGGTTGGTTCAACATATGCAAAACCATAAATGTAATACATCATATTAACAGGAATAAAGATAAAAACCATATGGTCATATCAATTGAAGCAGAAAAAGCATTTGATAAGATACAACATCCCTTCATGATCAAGACTCTCAGAAAAATTAGCATTGAAGGGCCATTTCTCAACAAAATAAAAGCCATCTATGAAAAACCCATAGCAAACATCATCCCAAATGGAGAAAAGTTGAAAGCATTCCCACAAAAAACAGGAACAAAACAAGGATGTCCACTTTCTCCACTCCTTTTTAATATAGTACTGGAAGTCGTTGCCATCACAATCAGAAAAGAGTAAAAAATAAAAGGCATTCAAATAGGAAAAGAAGAGGAGAAACTCTATTTGAAGATGACATGATTGTATACATAGAAAACCCAATGGTCTCCATGGAAAAATTACTGGAAGTAATACATGATTACAGCTAACTTTCAGGATATAAAGTCAATATACAGAAACCAATTGCATTTCTATATACAAATAACAGGCAAACTGAGATGAAACTGAAAAAAGTTCTTCCATTTACCATAGCCACCAAAATTATAAGATATTTAGGAATAAATCTGACCAAAGAATTTAAAGACCTCCACACGGAAAACTAGGAGAAGGTAAAAAAAAGAAATTGAAAATGACACAAAAAAGTGGAAGGGCATCCCATGTTCCTGGATTAGAAGAATTAATATAATCAAAATGGCAATTCTACCCAAATTAATCTACTTGTTTAATGCAATGCCAATCTAAGTACCAGACACATTCTTCACAGATCTAGAAAAGACAGTCATAAAATTCGTCTGGAGACATAAATGCCAAAGTCATTCTATGCAAGAAGAGTGGAGTGGGTGGCATTTCACTCCCTGACCCAAAAATATACTACAAAGCTGTGGTAATCAAAAGAACATGGTACTGGCACAGAAACAGACAGGTGAACCAATGGAACAGAATAGAATCCCCAGAAATTAATTACCAATCATTCAGTCAACTGATCTTTGACAAGGGGTACCAGTCAATCCAGTGGGAAAAGGAAAACTTCTTCAGCAAATGGTGCTGGAAAAATTGAATTTCCACTTGCAGAAAGATGAATCTGAACCCATAACTCTCACCTTGGACAAAAATCAAGTTAAGGTGGATCAAAGATCTAAATCTAAGACCTCAAAATATAAAACTGCTCCTGGAAAACACTGGGGAAACTCTGGGAGACATTGATGTGGGAAAGAATTCTTAAATAAGACCCCCAAAGCACAGTTGATAACCCCCAAAATAGACAAGCGGGATTACATCAGACTAAGAAGTTTCTAAATGGCAAGAGACACAGTAATTAGTGTGAATTGACAGCCCTCAGAATGGGAAAATATTTTTGTAAACTATGCATCAGCTAAGAGACTGATAACCAGAATACACAAGGAACTCAAGCAGCTGTTTGGAAAAAAGATGATCAACCCTATTAAAAAATAGAAGAGGGAATTGAAATAAAATCTCTCCGAAGATGACATACAAATAGTCAAAAGGCATATGAAAAAACGTTCAACATCCCTCAATGTAAGGGAAATACAGATCAAAACAACAAATGAGATACCACCTAACCCCAGTCAGAATGTCTAAGATTTAAAAAAGTGAAAATGATAACTGTTGGTGGGGATGTGGTGAAAGGGAAAGTCTTTTACACTGCTGGTGGAAATGTAAATTGGTCCAGCCACTGTGGAGAATAATTTGGAGATTCCTCAAAAATCTACAAATAAGACTACCATATGATCCAGCAATCCCACTCCTGGGTATACGAAAGGACTTCAAAGCTTTGTGGAAAATGGAATTAAAGTAAGAGTTTACTTTGGTGTAAAAAAATATCCACCTATGGTTTTTATAATATGCATTTCCATTAATTTAAAAAAACGTATGGATGAATGGATTGAAAAACAGTGGGACGTATACTCTATGGAATACTATTCAGCCATAAAAACCAACAAAACTCTGGCTTTTGACAGAAAGTTGAAGAATATTTAAGATTTACTGCTGAGTGAAGCTAGCCAGGCTATGAAGGAGAGACACTGTATGTCCCCATTTAATAAATACTGAGTGTCTGCACTCTATGACTGAAATTGATTGACCAAAAGATATACAAACACAAGAGATGGGTGTGAATGCCAGATGTGGTGTGTGTGTGAAGAGTGGGGCCTAGGTAAGGACATTTGGAGGAGGGATACAGAGTCAGAGCATTGACAAGATGGGGAGGTGTGGTGTTATCTGTTGAAGACATTTTGATCAACTGGACTGGGAAGAAATGTTCACATATTGAAATGTTCACTTTGTAGGCTAAACAATGTGATTGAATGCATATAAAAATAATTTAAAAATGAAGCTTAAAAAAAA
>NW_006160202.1:841814-858625 GCF_000334495.1 Tupaia belangeri chinensis
GCGGGCACGTGTGTGTGCATGCCCAAGACCCCAAGAGGAGAATGGAGGAGAAGGGATTGTGGCGTGGCTATCCCCCTTGGGGGGTGATTTCTCGCTTTCTGTCTCTCTGTCTCTCTCTGTCTGTCTGGTGAGCTCACGTGCCCTATAGCAAAAACCTCTCCCCAAAAAAGGCCAACTTCACTTTAAAGGCCATTTCCTAGTGAAAATTCCAACCAAAAAAATAATTCAAAATGCATAAAAAGATGTACAAGTGGATTGCAAAAAGTTCATGCAAATATGGAATAAAAGTACATATAAGTTTATTTTGGTGCAAAATGTTCTGAAATTCATGCATAGTTTTTTTCATAATATATATTTTTCATGAACTTTTGGAAGTCCCTTCATAAATGCCAATATATATCATTATTATTTTAACAGCCATGTGGTTTTGACATTTCATAATATCACTTTGGTAATATTTGAAATATATAAACAGGAAATGATAAATCCATAAATGTATTTTTAAAAACTTATAGATCTTTCAGAAATGTACAGATCCAGCAGATAAAAATAAAGGAAATAACAGATATGGGTAATATATTTTAAAAAGACACTAATATGATGGCCAGCTTAGAAGTAGGGACAAGTCCAGAAATATCGATAATAACATTGAATGTTAATTAATTAAATTCTCCAATCAAGAGACAAAAACTGATTTAATGGAAATAAAAATGAAACCCTCTGTCTGTTGCCTACAAGAAACACATCTCATGTATAAAGGCATATATAGACTAAAAGTGAAAAGATGGGGAAAAAAGTATTCCATGCAAATGAGAACCAAAATAGAACTAGAGTCATGGTACTAATTTCCAAAATATTAGGCTTTAAAATAAAAGTTGAATGAAGACATAGAAGGCACTGTATAGTAGCAAAAGGGCTGATACATCAAAAACAAATAATACTTATAAATATCTATGCATCTAACTCAGCAGCACTCAAATACATGAAGCAAAGACTGTTAGATCTAAAAAGAGAGATAGACTACAACACACTAATTGTTGGAGACCTAAATGACCTACGGTCTTCTCTAGGAAGAACATCAAGACAAAAATAAATAAATAAGTAAAAAGATAAAATATCAAATTGATAGCATAAATCTAATTAACTTGATAGACATCTATAAAACATTCCACCCAAAAATCATGATATGCACTTTTTTTCACTCGCACATAAATCCTTTTCGAATATTGAGCACATAATAGGAAACAAAGCAAGTCTCTGCAGATTCAAAAGCATAGAAACTATATACAGCAACTTCTCTGACCATGATGGAATTAAACATGATATTAATTTCAAGAGAAATACTCAAAAATACACAAAATATAAAAACTAACCTAATCCTGAATGGCTTCACTACTACTATAGAAATAAAGACTGAAATTTAAATATTCATAGCAGCCAATAACAAGAACACTAGTTTTTATAATATTTGGGACACTGCAAAAACATTAATAAGTTAGGGAAGTTCATAGCAATTGGTGAACATAAGAACATGGAAAGAAGGCAAATGCACCACCTAACATCATGCCTCAGAGAATTGGTAAAGCAACAGAAAAAAATCCAAAAAACTCCAAGAGAAAAGAAATAACAAATACATGAGCAGAACTAAATTAAATAGAAAATAAACAAATAAACTCCAAAAAAAAAAAAAGAAAGGGAAAGCTGTTTCTTTAAAAACATTATCAAAACCAATAAGTCACTAGCTACACAAATTAAGCAAGAAAGAAATCAGGTAAATCAAATTTGCAATGAAGCAGACAATATAACAATAAACATAACAGAAATAAAAAATATCATTAGAAAATACTATAAACAATATAAACAAACAAGAAAATCTGAATGAGATGGACAAATTCCTAGACACATATAATCTACTAAAATTGAGCCAGGAGGATGTAGAAAGTCCGAATAGGCCCATAACAAACCAGGAGATTGAATCAGCAATAAATAACCTCCCAACGAAGAAAAGCACTGGTCCTGATAGCTTCATCTCTGGATTCTACAAAAATTTTAAAGAAGAGTTAACTCCCATTCTGCTCATTATTTCTGAAGATCCAAAAGGTTGACTCTCTCCCTAATTCATTGTATAAAGCCTCCATCACCGTTATCCACAAAACAGATAAAAACAGCCCAAGAAAAGAAAACTACAGGACAATATCTCTGATGAATATAGGCACAAAGATTCTCAACAAGACACTAACAAATTGTATCCAACAATATATTTAAAAAGATTATACATCATGACAAGGTATACTTTATTCCAGGGATGCAAGGTTTGTTCAACATACATAAAACCATAAATGTAATATACCATATTAACACTTTCTCCACTCCTTTTCAATATTGTACTGGAAGTCCTTGCCAATGCAATCAGAAAAGAGAATAAAATAAATGGCATTCAAAAAGGAAAAGAAGAGGTGAAACTCTCTATTCATAGATGACATGATTGTATACACAGAAAACCCAATGGTACCCATGAAAAAAATCCTGGATGTAATAAATGAATGCAGTAAAGTTGCAGGATACAAAATCAAAATCCAGAAACCTATAACATTTCTACACATGAGAAGCAGGCAGACTGAGTTAGAACTGAAAAAAGTAATTCCATTTACCATAACCACAGAAAGTATAAGATACCTAGGAATAAAACTAACCAAAGAGTTAAAGACCTCCACAAGGAAGTCTATGAGAAGCTAAAAAATAAAATTGAAAATGACACAAAAAAGTGGAAGGATATCCCATGTTCCTGGATTGGAAGAATTCATATAATCAAAATGGCAATTCTACCCAAATTAGTCTACATATTTAATGCAATGCCAAGCAAAATGCCAGAGACATTCTTCACAGATCTAGAAAAGACAATCACACAATTTGTCTGGAATCATAAAAGACCTTGTATTCCCAAAGCAATCCTGCACAAGAAGAGTGAAGTAGGCAGCATCTCACTCCCAGATCCAAAAATATACTATAAAGCTCTGATAATCAAAACAGCATAGTATTGGCACAGAAACAGACAAGTGGACCAATGGAACAGAATAGAGTCCCAGAAATAAACTCCCAAACATACAGTCAACTGATTTTTGACAAATGGTACCAGTCAATCCCATGGGAAAAAGAAAACATCTTTTACAAATTGTCCTAGGCAAACTGAATATCCACCTGCAGAACAATGAATCTGAATCCCTACCTCTCACCATTGACAAAAATCAACTCAAAGTGGATCAAAGATATAAACCTAAGACCTCAAACTATAAAACTACTTCTGAAAAACACTGGGAAACATTGGAATAAGCAAAGACTGTTTAAATTAGATCCCCAAATCACAGTCAATAATCTCAAAAATCTCAATATGGAGATTCCTCAAAAATATACAAATAGAACTACCATATGATCCAGCAATCCCACTCCTTGGTATCTATCTAAAGGACAGAAAGAAGAACCTTAGTCAAAAAAATGCTTGCACATTGATGTTTATTGCAGCATAATTCACAATTGCTAAGACATGGAACCAACCCCCAAGTGCCTATGAACAGATGGATGGATTGAAAAAGTGTGGCATATATACTCTGTAGAATACTAGGCCATAAAATAAAAAATAAAAAATAAAAATAAAAAACAAGACTCTGGCTTTTGACAGAAAGTGAATGAACATGGAAGATTTATGTTGAGTAAATTAAGCCAGGCAATGAAGGAGGGACATTGTGTGTCTCCACTTAATATATACCAAGTTTCTGCACTCTCTGGCCAAAACTGAATGTCTAGAGGATATAGAAAATGCTTATAAATACAGACACAGTGTGGGAAGAGACTGGTGAAGTAGGAGAGTGTGAGGAAAGACATTAAGAGGAAGAATAAAGAGGCAAAGAATTTATGAGACAAATAAATGGGTTGTTATCTGTTGAGGGTAACATGTTTAGTATTCTCAACTGGATTGGTGAGAAATGTATACATGTTGGAATATTCACTTTGCAAGCTAAGCAACATATGTGATTTAATGTATAAAAAATGAAATAAAAAGTATATTTAAAAAGACTTACTATAAAGCTGTTGTAATCAAGACAGACTGAAAAATTAATAGATAAATTAATCAATGGAACAGGATAGATCACCCAGAAATTCAACAAATAATGCAAAGCAAAGGCAATACAATGAAGCAATGATAGTCTGTCCAATACATAGTGCTAGAACAGCTTGATATTCACATACCAAAATGAATCTCAATACAAATTGTCTTTTTAGGAGTTTTTCCCAGAGGACACGTATGCTGTCTGGAGAAAGAGACAGAGGCAGTGAGTGGGAAATGCATACCACCAGGGGGGCTGGCCACACTGTAATCCCTTCTCCTCCATTCTATTCCTGGGATCTTGTGCACTCATGTACATGCACCTGGCCTAATTTTCAAGCTTCCAGGTTCGGGACTTGATCCATGGTCAGCCATGTGGGAGCCCAGCAAAGTAACCATTATGCCACCTATTGTCTCCTCAACACAGATGTTGCTCCCTACACAATTATTAACTCAAATCAATCATAGACCTAAATGTAAAATGCAAAACTATGAATTCGTAGCTGAAAACCTTAATGACATTGTGTATTGTGACAACATTTTAGAACATTACAGACATAACCCATGAAAGAAATCATTGAGATAAGATGGGATTAATTGAAATTAAAAATTTCTCCTCCAAAAAAGACTGTCAGGAGAATGAGATAATAAGCCAAAGACTGAGAGAAAATATTTGCAAAAGATACATCAAATAGATAACTGATTTTAAAAATACATTAAAAAATCTTAAAATTAAATAAGAATATGGAGAACCTCATTTTTAAAAAATGAGCTAAGACCTGCATAGACCCTACATAAAAGGAAATAAACTTCATGTCAAGTAATCATCAGAAAATATGTTTGCATATCATTGGGGAATTGTTAATTAAAGCAACAATGAGATACCACTACATAACTATCACATTTTGACCATACATACATAGCCAAAATCTACGGTGCTGATAACACAAATTATGGTGATAATATATAAATGAACAGGAACTCTCATTTATTGCTGTGGAAAAGTAAAATGTTACAGCCACTTTTGGAGATAATTTGGCAGTTTCTTACAAAATTTAAAATAGTTTTACTATCTGATTCAGTAATTGCATTCTTTTGTATTTAACTAAATGAACTGAAAACTTATGTCTTCACAAAAACCTACAAATGGGTATTCATAGCTGTCTTATTTAGAACTACCAAAACTTGAAAGTAAGAGATGTCACTCAGTAGGTGAATAGGTAAATAAACTGTGGTGCATTCAGATAATGAAATATCATTCAGCTGGGGAACAGCAGTTAGCGTAATGGCTATGTCACTAGACTCCCACGTAGTCAACGGCGGTTTTGTGTCCCGGACCCAGTGGCTTAAAACTCACACTGGGCGCATGTGCGTGTGTGCCCAAGATCCCGAGAGGAGAATGGAGGAGAAGGGATTGTGGCATGGCCATCCCCCTGGGGGGTGATTTCTTGCTTTCTATCTCTCTGTCTCTCTCTGTTTGGCAAGCGCATGCGCCCTACAGCAAAAACCTCTCCAAAAAAAGAAAAAAAGAAAAGAAATATCATTCACCACTGAAAGTCATGGAAAGACATGGAAGAAACTTAAATGCATATTACTATGTGAAAGGAATCAATATACATAGACTATATACTTTATGATTACAAATACATGACAGTCCGGAAAAGTCAAATGCATGGAGACAAGCCTGTGGTTTCCTGAGCTTAGAAGGAATAAATTGGTAGAGAACAGAGGGTTAGAGCAGCAAAATTACTCTGTATGATACTGTGATATTAGATACATGCTATATACTTAGGATGTACAATACCAAAAATAAGCCATAATGTAAACTATGCACTCTGGATGATAATGATGAGTCAGCATAGATTCATTGATTGTAGCAAATGTACCACTGTGGGGTGGAATGTCGATAGTAGGCGTGGTGTGCCTAGGTGGGAATAGGGCAGTTCAGAGTAATTCTCTGTAATTTTTACTGAGAACTGCTCTAAATATAAAGTTTGCCCCCCCCAAAAAAAAGAAAGAAAACTATATGCTGCTCTACAAATGGAACATAATTTAAAATATATGTATAAAAATTAGCCAAAAATAAAAGAAAAAAGCTCCAGTACACTGTGGGAGAGAGAGGTAGGCCAGACTGTGGTGAAGCAGAACCTGTGCATGTGTGAGACACATACACATTTCCTGTTAAGGACCGTGAAATGTTATGACCATATGTCCAATGTTCAAGATATTATGACTTTAGGAGGCAGGTAAATGACTAGAGGTTTAAGTAATTCTCTTATTTCACTTTCAAAGCATTGTTCCTTCTGTTTATTTGATTATTTTATTCCTCAACACCATCTATAGACAATTTTCTCAAAGGAAAGATTCTCCAGATTTGACATTAATGAACAACTCTGGAAACTGGGTTTCCAAGGCCAGTAATGATTCATCTGTAGCCAAAACCCTTTTGATCCCAAGATAAATGAAGATTGATAATGATCAGCTCCCAAACTGCATCATCTTTACCTGTAGATATGGTCTCACCAACATAGGCAAAGTGCTTTGATTCTATTATCTGTCACACCAATCCAGCAGGAGCATTAGATACGGTGGATGTTTCTAAAGTCACCACTCAAGGTGAATATTTAGGAAGCTAGTAGGTAAGTGTGGAAAGTGACATTTGACAAAGAAATGAATGAGCTTGTATTTCAGAGAAGAATATAAAGTATGCAAATGCTGCACTTGTGGAGCCTTTGGGAGGTGATTAGGATTAGATGATGTCATCAGGGTAGGGCCCTCATGATTAAATACTTTTAGATTTATAAGAAGAGAGAGACCAGAGAAGAGACACAGGTACAACCTCTAACTCTCTTCCCGTGTGATGCACCTTGGGACTCTGCAGGGATCCCCACCAGCAAGAAGATACTTACCAGGTACAAACCCTTTTCTTTAAACTTCCAAAAATAAGAACTGAATAAGTCTTTATTCTTTACTTTCTTTCTTTTTTTTTTTTTGAGAGAGAGAGAGAGAGATTTTTAGTATAGGGTGTGTGCACTCACTGGAGAGACAGAAAGCAAGAAATCATCCCCCAAAGTGGGGGATGCCACAATCCCTTCTCTTCCATTCTCCTCTCAGGATATTGGGCATGTATGCACACATGCCTGGCATGAATTTTAAGCCATTGGGTCTGGGACTTGAACCACAGTCAACTATGTGGGAGTCCATCACTTTAACCACTATGCCACCTGCTGGAGTCCTTTATTTTCCTTTTCTCTTTCTCTTTTTTTTTCTTTTTGTAGGTGTATCAAAGCAGGAGTTTATTAAAAGAGAGGGAAGGAAAAACTGAGCTCCCAAGAACAGAGGGGTTCCAGAAAATGGGTTGCTGAGGAAGAACTATAGCAAGGGGTCAGGAAGGGCTTTGTCTGGACTTTGGCTCTAGGTGGGACTTATACATGCATTCCCTTCCTGGCAGGGAGGGGCACATACTGGATGGATCCAATTATTTTCCTAATTTTAGAGTGGATACCAAAGCCAGGAGATCCTTTTCTAGAAGCTTTGGACCATAAAAACCATTATCCCATCTTCTTTCTGGAATGTGGTGGAACCTTGAAAAAGCCTTTGTTTTATATCTAGCTCATGCTGCCAAAGTCAATCATTGCCTCTATCTCAAAACTTAGCCATTTTGTGATTCCATTTTGAGCCCATACCCTAACTTCTGTTAAAGGGTCAAAGACTGTTCTTCCTGCTGAAATTGGGTAATGAAGGGGGTGGGCAGCAGTTAAGGATCCTCTACCAAAGGTCTATCTAGAGGCCCATGCTAGAAGTCATGATGGGTGTTCAATAGAGACTGTCCCAACCACCTTTTGTAATTTGATGGATTTTAAAAGAGAAGACCAGTTCATTACTATAATGATGTAATAGACAAAGAAATTTAACTATTATAGGACTTAAAATTAATATCCAGAATTGTAACTAACAGTATAACATTAATCTAATAAGCTTTAGAAGAGTTATGAACAAAACTTTAATTTTATTCAATTTTTTAACTCTAAGACTCTTCCAATATAACTGAAACCTTAACAACTTGCTGAGGACATGTAGTTTCTGCCTGTTTCCTCTGCCTTAGCCATTTTCCTAAAGACAAATACTTTATCATACAAAATATTTTCTAAGTTAAAACCTTTCCTTTTAACATTTTTACTAAAACTTTATTTTTACCACTGTAACCTTCCTTTTATGGCACCTTTTTTGCTTACTATTATATTTCCTTGTTTCCTTTTCCTATTATTGTATTTTTAGAAACAACCTTAACCTCTGATTCAGACAGAAATTATTTTTTAAATACAACTTAATTCTTATTCATCACCTTAAGGGTTACCTGAGGTTTATCCAGTAGATTGCCAGATGCCCAAGGGGAGCTATTGGGGTCTTGAGCCCCATTAATTCTCAAATTCACAAGCCAGCATGGACTCAGAAGTCCTGAACTCTCTTCAGAGCTCAGGGTATTCCTATCCCTAGTGACTAATCCCACATTGGGGACAAGGCCCTAGTGGGGAACATGGGAAGTGCCAGTCATGGGCATTGTCCAGTGCCCAGGCTTCCCACATTGGAAACAAAGTCTTTTCCAAGGCAGAGACTCTGATCTAGGCTTTTTCCAGATCCTGCCCTTGGGAGAAATTTCCAGTCTTCAGGATTACCAAATGAATCTTGAGTGCTCTTTAAGTGAAAGTAAAATCAAAGGTTAAGGTGAATTGCCAATTTTTTAATAACATTTTCCTGAGATACCTGAGGATTTTCCTGATCTGTTCTGATGTGTGAGAGATCCTACACTGAGAAGAGAACCTAAGCTCCAGTAGATCCTGTAAGGAGTAGCTGAGTGCTGCCAAACCCAGTTTGTAGGTTTTACAAAGTATCTGCCTTAATGGCTTTACAAAAGTTCTAGCTAAAGAATGCAATCAGAATTTAAACTTTCACTGTTATGGCTAAACCTCCTGATTTTCTAACTTATATTGTTATAGTCTATTCAGCAAGAAATAAGAGGACACCCAGACATAACCAATTTTATTGGAATTTATTGATTGAGCCGGTGGTATATTGGGGAACTCATGTCTCTCAAAACCCAGCAGCCCCAAGTGAAAGGAGAAAGGAGCTTATATAGGCCAAAAATGCACAATCACACCTGGATGATGTGAGAATTCACAAGGACAAAGAATGGGCTTGAAAGGGTGGGGGGTAGGGTTTTACAATGTAAAAGCAAGCAAAAGTGAGTAAAAGCAAGCATAAGTGCATCACAGAGGCAGAACAAGCAGGTAAGCAGGGTAATCATCCCTAGGGTATGTTCTGTCTTTACTCAAACTCAATGGAATCTCAATAGTCTTTATGGCTCTGAGCAAGGTCCAGTGACTGAACCTTATCTTAAGGCAACTAGGAGGAGTGGAGTTTTAAGGACAATAGGAATGTTAATCACTCTATTTACTATTAGACAAAATGGGATAGGGCAGGTTTCCAGTCCTAGGAATTTAACAGTTCATAATGGAGGCACTCCTCCAATATAGAGTCACTCCTGCTTCACTCCCCACTTCTCTTAGAGGCACTCCTCCAAAATGGAGTCATGCCTACTTGATTCTCCACTTCTCTTTCATGGAGATCAAATCATTGATTCCTCAGCATCAGTCAGAGAGTAAGGTGATAGTCTATTTTGGCAGGTAAAAATTTAACCAAATTTAAAGTCCATGGTCTCCAGTTGCTGGGCACAGTTGCTCACATGCAGGAGAGTGTCTGGTCAAACTGTCTTGGGCTGATGTTCACAATATGCAGCCACTAGCTTAAGTCACTTATAGGGAGATCATGATACAGTGCTTTCCGAGACAATGCAAGCAGTTTACAGAAGCAGGACAGCATTTGGTTAGGTACTTATGGAAGTAAAAAAATTTCTTACAAAACAGAAACCATATCATTTTTCTTTTTGAGTCTCCTCAAATATCTGTTAAGGAAAGTCATTCTGGCAGTGCAGTGCCTGGTATATTTGGGCTCTAGGTCTAGAGGTAACTAGTCTCTAATATTTAAAGACTTCTATCCTGTGGGAGACAAATCATAAGAAAACTGACTAAACTAGAGCCAAAAGTTAAAATTAGAAGCATGGTTGATAGAGGACTTAACAGGGGCAAGGGCCAAAGAGCCTACTACTAGAAGCCACTCTAATTGTCCCATGAGTCAGCAGCAGTCTGTCTTTTCTCTGACCATCTGGTTGTGGAGCTGCTGCATCCTCTGGAGTGACCAGAGCAGAGCTGTTGCTCTCTGGTCCCCAAAGCACCTTCAAAAGAACAGAACCTTCTTGGCCTATCCTTATGTACCAAGGCCCTGGTGAGTCCATGGAAGCAGCCCTCTTGGCTTTGGTGTGACAGACTCACAGGCTAACTTTACAACTATATGAGGCCCCATCCAGACTAGTTGGTGTGACTCCTCTCTTCTAGTTGTTTTACTGTATATAACATTTAAAGATAGTACAATTAGCTTTAGAACATTAACTTGATTAATTTTTGTAACTCTCTTAGACTTTTGTAACATAACTCAAATCTTCAACAACTTGCTTTATACCTTTTAGTTTTTGTCCCTTTTTCCCCCTGTTCTGAGATAGCCATTCTACTTTCAGACAAAAACTTACTGCACAAATTCCTCCTATATAAAAACTTTTTCTTTTAACCTTTTCCACTAGAAATCTATTTTTACAGCCATAACCCTTCTTTCAGTTTTTTTATCTTATTTTGTTTTTATCTTTACAAGTTTAATGTTAAAAATTGCCTTAATCTAACAGATAAGTTCAATTACTTTACTCTATTTACATTTAACTCATTTTTGTCTAATTATTGTTCTAGGTTATTTATAGAAATAAGGCTATTTATTTAAGGTGTTTTTTTCTTTAAAGAAAAGCAAAACCAGGCTAGTCTTACATTAGCTAGCCTCATTTCATCTATATTAGACACCATAGATTTTTTCCAATGTTCTCCAAGTTTTTCCTCTGGGATTTGATTCCTAAGAGAGCCTTGCCTGAGGGTTTAGGATTTACCTGTGTATGAGCAACACATTTTGAGACACCACTGATAAGGCTATCTAGACTAGACACAAAGTATTTTTCTCCTAACCAGCTTAGCAAATTTTGTTTTTTCTCAAATGAGTAATCTGGTATACCTGATCTATGATGACTCACTGAAGGGCCTCCGGGACTATTGACCTGCCATCTGGTAACAGCAATCATCTTTTGGGTCCTCTAGTAGCCTACTGCTTGTGGGCACAATTTTTTCTCCTTCTGAGTTTAGGAAGGTGAGGACAGAGTCTGGGGTGGCTACAAGATGTTTCCCCTCTGGCTAGGTCTTATCATTTTCTCTCTTGTCACATGCTCAGTCAACCTGTTTACTACTATTTTTTCTTATTTTTTATGAATATATATTTTTAGAAACAACTTTAACCTCTGATTTAGACAGAAATTAATGTTAGTCACTTGAAGGGTTACCTGACGCTTGTCCAGTGAGGTTGTTAGATATCCAAGGGGAGCTGTTGGGGATCTCAGGCTCTATCAATCCTCAATTTCAAAGGCCAGCATAGACTTCAGAAATCCAGAGCTTTCTTCAGAGCTCAGTGCATTCTATCTTGTCTAGTTGCCAACTCCACATTGGGGACAAGGCCCCACTGGAGGATATGAGGATGCCAGTCATGGGCATTGTTCAATGCCCAGGTTGAACACATTGGAAACAGAGTTTCTTTTGAGGCAGAGGCTCTGATCTGGGCCATTTCCAGATCCTTTCCTCAGAGTAGTTCCCAGCCTTCAGGATTACCACGAGTGACTATTGGGTGAGTTAAATCAAAGGTTAAGGTGTCTTGCCAATTTTGTTATAACACTTGTCTGAGTTATTTGGGAGCTTCTCCAATATCTGTTCTGAATTTTCTCTACATTGAGAAGTGAACCTAAGTTTCAATAGATCCTGCAAAGAGCAGCTGAGTACTATTAGGAGTGCAAAGCCCAGTTTACAGATTTTTATAAGGCATCTCTCTTATCACTTATACAAAAGCCCTAGCTGGAGAATGTAGTCTTAATCTAAATTCTTGTTTTTCTAGCTAGATGTCCTGATCCTTCAACTAAGGGGAGAGTCCAGTGAGGAAAAGGCCTAACTAAAAGAAAACAGGAGTACAAAAAGGCAAGGGGTTGGAGGAGAAGGCAGCCTGGAAGCCCTAGCCTTAACTCCCCTCCCCCAATTCCTTGAGACTCTTACCCTATTAAGCTATTATACAGTAGTTTTGCAGCTTTTGCCCCGGATATATATAGGCACAATTTTAATAACCATATATGCTTATCTTTTCCTCTTCCACCTTGGGAAATTTGATGTTTTAGGGAAGTTATTAAGCTTGTAAAAATAGAAATTTATACATCTATATTGAGTATTTTTATTGGCAACCCTAACTTTTAGCATACACCAGCAGCTTATGAACATGTACAAACAATAACAAAATTTGTTTAACAACTTTCCAATGTAAAACTGAACAATTTTACTAATAGATCCTCTCAATATTTTTTAAAATTTAAAGACCAATAATAGGAATAATTAAAGCATGTTAAGTTAACAACAAGAATTATAAGGAGGACTCAGAAGGAACCAGGCAATATGTTTCTGTGAGTCCATGTTTAACATTGGATTTATATCTCTTTATACCAATTTTATCTCTTTTTTTTTTTTTTTTTTTGGAGAGGTTTTCGCTAATCCTTTCTTCTCCATTCTCCTTTCGGGATCTTGGGCACGCACACACACGCGCCCGGCACGAGTTTTAAGCCACCAGGTCCGGGACGCAAACCGCAGTCGACTACATGGGAGTCCAGCGACATATCCATTATGCCAACTGCTGGTTCCCCCAATTTTACCTCTTTAACTCAGGTGCATTGCATTGGTTACTTAACATGCAATTTTGTCAGACACTTTCTTACTTTTCTTTGGTTAGTTTTGGCTTAACAGTTTAGAAAATCAAAAAACTTACATAGAAAATGAAGATTTTATCCAGTTAAATGATTAGATTTTTTAGAAACCTGTACTTGTAAGAGTACATTCTCTTTCCATCCTTTTTGTGACTTTATCTTTAAAGACATAACATTAGGATTATACCCATAATTAATTCTCTGATAAAAATTTATGACAAATGAATTTGGTTATACATATCAGTTTAACATAATAACCTACAATAAATTCCTAAGAATGTCAAATTATTTTGGAACACAATGCATACATAGACATACAAATACATAACTTATTTATACATATAACTCAAATATAATACTAAGAAAACTAGAATTACCCAACTTGACAATGCTTTCCATTTTTATCCAACATATAAAGAATAATCCTGATTGGTTTAACATCTCCCTTTTCGGGACAAGCAGTTAACGTAATAGCTATGGCGCGGGACTCCCGTGTAGTCAACCGCAGTTCGAGGCCCGGATCCGGCAGCTTAAATTCACACCAAGCACATGTGCGTGTGTGCCCAAGATCCTGAGGGGAGAATGGAGAAGGGATTGTGGTGTGGCAATCTACTCTGGGGGGTGATTTCTTGCTTTCTGTCTCTGTCTTTCTCTGTCTTTCTGGTGAGTGCACACGCCCTATAGCAAAAATCTCTCCAAAAAAAAAGAAAAATAAGAAGAAGAAGAAGAAAAAGAAATCTCCCTTTTAGATGTCTTAGGGGCCCTCTGTAAATATCCAAGAGTTACATTGAGATCAAAGATCCTCTGTTAGCACTAAAAGTAAAGCCAGAAAAAGCTAGTCATGAATTCATCTTCCTGTTAGATATCTATTATGTAAAATGCAACACACAACACATGAATACTAGCTGTTTCATTAAACCAATCATATTTTTTAAGAATTATTTTATTTAAGTTTATTTATTTATTTATTCATTTGCTTATTTCAATTTGACCACAGAGGGACAGAGCGAGAAAGAGAGAGACAAAGTGTGAAAGCAAGCTGCCAGGTCCAGGACTCAAACCACAGTCAGCCATGTGGGAATCCAACGCCCTTAACCACCATGCCACTTGCCAGCCCCAAACCAATCATATTAAGATAAACATGAGGCAAAGAATTAATGAAACAAAGAAATGTGGTATTATCTGTTGAAGATACTTTTATAGTTTTATCAACTGGACTAAGGAGAAATGTTCACATGTTGAAATATTGTTTGTAAGTTAAATAATGTGATTGAATGTAAAAGAGAAAATTAAATTTAAAAAATTTGAAAAAACAAAAGAAAGCATACTTAACATAGTAAAAAAACTTTGATTAGTCAAAACTGGGACAAAATATATGTTGGAAATTGTGAAGACCTTTACTTATTAATCTTTTTCTTTCATTATATTTGAAACCAGCTCACTCACTTAAGTTATATGAACTTGAAAAACACTTAAACCAATTTCTATGAGTGCTCTTTTTATAAACCAAATTGAATAGAATACTTTAAGGTCTTTTTTCACACAGACATACAACATGTAGTACGTAACATGACCTATTACATGCATAGATGAACACACACATCAGAATTACAAGAGCCAATTTATCTGGGGTTACTTTAACATTGATACTCTTTTGAGTAACCCCGTTTTTTGAAATTTTTAATTATACACTTAAGGACAGTGGAAATTTAACTTTTTGTTGCCTATACCATTAGAGTTTTTACAACACAAATATTCTTGATATTTCTACCCCTCTTAAGTATGATGTTTTCAAAAGGCCCTCTTAGTTTTTGGATGGAGTTTGATGCCATAATCACAATTAAACCTCCCTCTGTCGGCGGTGCTTTCCTTAAGGGCATCATGGTCTCTGCGTAATTGGGGCTTTGATCTTCCCTCATTTCCTTGGTTCTACTCTAGGTATAGGGAGGTGAAGGGGCTCAAGGAACCTGCCTCCTGTGACCTCTCATCACTCCCCATAGGTTGATACCTGCTAGAGTTATACGGGGGAGGAAGATCCAACTCTTCAGGATCAGACTGCAGGATAGAGGGCTTTTGTTCTCTTTGCTGAGGCTCTTTCTGTGGGCCAATTACAAGAATATAGTTTCCTGGGGGTTCTTTGTTTTGTTTTTTGAGGTTTTTGCTATAGGGTGCATGCGCTTGCCAGACACAGAGAGAGAGACAGAGAGACAGAAAGCGAGAAATCATCCCCCAGGGGAGATGGCCACGCTGCAATCCCTTCTCCTCCATTCTCTTCTCAGGATCTTGGGCATACATGCACACACACCTGGCATGAGTTTCAAGTCACTGGGTCCAGGAAACGAACCACAGTTGACTACGTGGGAGTCCAGCAACATAGCCATGACGCTAACTGCTGGTCACTAGTTCTGTTTTTAAAGCACAATTTCTCAGCCAGAGTGGGGACCGCTGGACTACTGCTATTGGTCAGGATTTTCAGGTCCCCCCCCCCCGATTCTCCTGTGGCAGCTTTCCAAACAGCTTGTACTTCCTTATCAAAGGACCTTGTTTCAGGCCATCCCACCCCAAAAGTGGGCGATTCAACTTCACACAAGTTTCTCAGCCTCTGTTTGACAGCTTGCCATCATAATCACACCCTTCTACAAAGGCCTCACTAAAGTGGTGTAGCATGTAGCTAAGCGTAGTCTTAAGAGAGCTATTTTTGCCTCCCATAATTTTTAGAATTAAGACAAGAAAGAAAACAAACACTTTGACCTTTTCAGAATAGAACTCTTGAAGAACCCATTGGTATGTGAGGTCAATAACCTATTGCTCAACATCCTCCACTGAAGAAGACAAAGGATAGAACCAAGTAGTACTCCCTAAGAGGGTGTGGATAAAAATAAGTAAAATGACAGAAAAAGCAGAAGAAACTCATCTCTAAATTTTCAGGGACTTAAATCTGAATTTTTCCCAAACCATCGAAGGGCCAGACCTTTGGTCCCTGGATCCCAAGCACGTCTGGTGGAACCTAAGTAGGGGATTCTATAACCATGTCTGGAGCCCTAAATCCAGCTACCTGTGGAGGGATTCCCAAAACTTCTTGGGAGTCAAACCTTGACAGGGACCTTTAACCCTGGTCTCAATCCCACAAAGCAGGTCATTCTTCAGGGAGCCTACCTGACTCCCCACCACCTGCAAAGCAGGTTGGACTTCAGGGGGCCACCCTGACTAACCACTTGTGATACAACAGGCTGGTAGGGGTCTGCTACCAACCCCGTACGCACTGGTTTGTCTTCCAAAAGGATCCAAAGAACAGGACAGGAATACCCAATGAAATGTCTCCAGAGATCTTATAATAAAGCTCCACAATCTTTTTGGAGGAGAAGTCAGCATGCATCTCTTGTCAGCTGTCAACAATCCTGAGAAGAGCTCTGGGGTCCTGGAAAGTCCCAGGTGGCACCTCCCCTAGAGCAGTCTCCATGTAGTTTGCAGCCAGACTAAGTGAGGCTGCTCTCCTCATAATGCCCCATCCATGTATCAGACAGGTACAGGTCTTGCTGGGACCTCCAAATGTTATAGTCTATTCAGCGAGAAATAAGAGGACATCCAGACATAATCAGTATTTTTTTATTAATTTATTTTCATTTCATCTTCTTCCGTACATTCAATCACATTGTTATTTGTCTTACAAAATGGATATTTCAACAGGTGAACACCTCTCCCCAGCACCATTGATAAAACCACAAAGATCTTCAACAGATAATAACCACACCTCTGTGTGCCATTAAT
>NW_006160202.1:858659-859088 GCF_000334495.1 Tupaia belangeri chinensis
AGACACATGATATATATTAAGTGGGGACATACAATGCCTCTCCTTCATAGCATGGCTTGCTTCACTCAGCAGTAAGTCTTCCATATTCATCCACTTCCTGTCAAAAGCCAGGATTTTGTTGTTTTTTTATGGATGAATAGTATTCCATTGAATATATGTGCCACAGTTTTTCTAACCATTCATCAGTTTGTGGGCATTTGGGTTGCTTTCATGACTTAGCAATCGTGAAAAGTGCCGCAATAAACATCAATGTCCAAGCACTTTTCCAATAAAGTATTCTGCTGTCCTTTGGGTAGATACCAAGGAGACTGCTGGATCATATGGTAGTTCTATTTGTAGATTTTGGAGGAACCTCCAAATTGTTCTCCACAGTGGTTGGACCAATTTACATTCCCACCAGCAGTGTAAGAGAGTTCCCTTTTCACCACA
>NW_006160202.1:859394-877194 GCF_000334495.1 Tupaia belangeri chinensis
AAAAAAAAATTCTGGAAGTAATACATGAATACACTAAAGTTGCAGGATACAAAATTAATATCCAGAAATCTATAGCATTTCTATATACGAACAACAGGCTAACTGAGATAGAACTGAAAAAATTTGTTCCATTTAGCATAGCCACAGAAAGTATAAGATACTTAGGGATAAATCTAAACGTAGAAAATAAAGACCTCCACAAGGAAAACTATGAGAAGATAAAAAAAAATTGAAAATCACAAAAAAAGTGGAAGGACATCCCATTTTTCTGTATTGGAAGAATTAATATAATCAAAATGGCAATTCTACCCTAATTATCTATTTAATGCAATATCAATCAAAATACCAGATACATTCTTCACAGATATAGTAAAGACGATCATAAAGTTTGTCTAGAATCATAAGAGACCCAGTATTGCCAAAGCAGTTCTGCACAAGAAGAGTGTAGTGGGTGGCATCTCACTCCCTGACCCAAAAATATACTACAAAGCTATGGTAATCAAAACAACATGGTACTAGCACAGAAACAGACAGGTGGACCAATGGAACAGAATAGAGTCCCCATAAATAAATTCCCAAACATACAGCCAACTGATTTTTGACAAGGGGTACCAGTCAATCCAGTAAGAAAAGGAAAACCTCTTCAGCAAATAGGGCTGCAAAACTGGATCTCCACTTGCACGAAGATGAATCTGAACCCCTACCTCTCACCTCTGACAAAAATAAAGTCAAGGTGAATCAAAGATCTAAATCTAAGACCTCAAACTATAAAACTGTGTGAGAATTCACAAGGACAAAGAATGGGCTTGAAAGGGTGGGGGGTAGGGTTTTACAATGTAAAAGCAAGCAAAAGTGCATCACAGAGGCAGAACAAGCAGGTAAGCAGTTTAATCATCCCTAAGGGTATGTTCCATTTTTATCAGAACACAATGGGATCTCAATAGTCTTTATGGCTCTGAACAAGGTCCAGTGAATGGACCTTATCTTAAGGCAACTAGGAGAAATGGAGTTTTAAGGACAATAGGAATGTCAGTCACTCTATTTACTACTAGACAAAAGGAGAGAGAGCAATTTTCCAGTCATAATGGAGGCACTCCCCCAAAATGGAGTCATGCTTGCTTCAGTATTTGGGTAAGGCCTAGATCTGTCTCAGTCTGAAAATGCAGCCAAGGGGAGAGTCTAAAGAAGAAGTTCAACTGAAGAGAGAACAAGAGTTTTGTAAGGCAGGAAGGGAGAAGGCAACCAGGAATTTTAGCCTTAACTCATCCCACTCTGTGTCTTGAAAATGCCACTTTACTAGGTTCCTTGAATGGAAGTTTCCTAGCTTTTGTCCCTGATACAGAGACCTATCTGAAGCCAATTCAGTATCTTTATTGTAGGACTGCCTGAATTTCTGTCCTATGTGAAGATGGCTGGCCAGTCTGAATAGACTTTTTTTGTTTTTGGTAAGCAAGCATGCCAAGGGGGTAACTGGAGCACTTTTGCCTGGAGGTAGGTGAGTTGTAACAGAATTTTTCTGTTTTGTTTTTTGTTTTTTGAAAGGTTTTTGCTATAGGGCACATGCCCTTGCCAGAAAAATGAGAGAGAAATAGAAAGTGAGAAATCACTCCCTAGTGGAGATGGCCACACCACAATCCTTTTTCCTCCATTCTCCTCTTGGGCATGCACACACATGCACCCAGTGTGAGTTTAAGCCACCAGGTCTGGGATTCAAACTTTAGTTGACTACATGGGAGTGCAACAACATAGCCATTACATCAACAATATGAAGACCAGCCAAGAAAGACAGTCAGCTTACATCACAAAGCAGGGAAAAGAGATCTTTTGGAAGGCTCTCACTGAGTGTAGTCTTAAAGAGGCTGGGCAGCATTAACATAAATAGTAGGAAAATGGCTCCAAGTAACATCTTAACTGCCTGTCTTTAATTGATCAAGCCACTGAAGAAGTGCACCCAGTGTTGCGCTCATAAGTGCAAATTGGCCTGAAAGAAGCCTCAGTATGATCAGGCAGGGTCTGTAGGATAAACAGCAAAGAAAATTAACTTGTCTACATGCGTCTTTATGAGGACCAAGACAATTATGTTGTTCCCTGACATGGGAAAATAATTTAAAAAGAAATCCTTTGCAGTCATTATGGTGTTAGTGGACAGAGACTTGGATGAGAAATTTTCTGTTGTGTACCAGGAACGGTTTTGAGTAAAGCTGACTCTGGAGAGAAACGTGGAAGTACAGGTTGAGAAGATAGAGATTCAGATTGAGGATGTCTTTTAATTAATAAGAACAATAGAGAGAAAGGATCTATCTAACATTTAGTGCATAGAACTGAATTGTCACAGAGCCCGAAAGGTTTGAATATATGAGCTCTCAACATCTTGCATGAGTGTCTATCCAAAGTGCTAGGTGGTTTGGGGCAAATGTTCTCATCCTTTATTCTAAAGTGAATATTTAACTCTAGTAAGGCTAAGAAGAAAAATGTCCCAAAAAAGAAAGTGATTATTCTCCACCAATTAAGCCCTCCCCTAAATATTTCCTGAGCTACTCATTGAAATTGGAAGTGAACATTATCAAGACCTGTCTCAAGGTAGAGTAACTGGGAAAACAATTCAAATGGGAGTGGCTCAAGGCAGCCACAGAGAGATCGGAGAGCTTGGCTCAGTGCACCTAGAGGGGAGATGCCCTGGTTAACATAGATAAGGAGATTAGTGGCCAAGATTCAAGGACCAAGTTCCTCTCATTAATTTTGAATATTGAATAGACAAACAAATAGAAAAAGAAAAATTCTTAAGTTCTTCTAAATGAGATTTTTAAAATTTATTCTCCATTTGGAGTGAACTAAGGTATTGCCTTTGGACGTCCCTAATCAATTTTATAAAACTTTGGTCAATGAAATTGTAAATTTTCAGCATAAAAAGGCCATAATTTTCCTAAGAGACATCAGAGCAAAAGAATAAACAGGGTGGGCTTCTAGGACACCAGATTAAGTTTCACGTTTGGCCCAAGAACTGTTGATGGTGACCATATTTGCCACCAAACTCATAATCAGATATCTTATATTTCTGGTGATTGCATTTATCATTAGCCCTATATTCACTTTTCCCCTAATTTCTGTACTTCCTATCCATACTATAATTTGGGGCCAAATCTAGAGACTCATTAACTTAGAACATACTTAGAATGCACTCCAAGTCCAGTGAGAATTTAAGAGGTGATATAGAACACTGCCATGTGGGGACCAAAGGATCAGTATGAGGGGGGTAAAAGAGGGTCATTAGCAGACTTTATAACCCATAGAGAAGGAGGATCTCTTGCTCATTTTTTACCAGACCTATATGAAGAAGAAGTAGAAAACTCTGTGGGCTTGAGAGTGAGAGAGCAGGGGAACTCCTGACACAGTTGAGCAGTGGGGGAGAACTTTCAACCTCAGAGTCTTCTAACACCCCAGGGAGTGGCCATGGGCAGATGCTTTCAATTGCTCAGAGACATTCAGTTTCTCCCACTTGACAGATGGAGTTCTTAGTCCCAGGACTCTATAGGCTGGCAGAGCAAAGGGCAGCTTAACTTTCTTTAATGCATCATTTTATCACTGTCTTGCTAGTGGATAAGAGGAAAAAAATCTGAAGGAAAAGAAAGAAAGAAGAAAGGAAAGAAAGAAAGAAAGAAAGAAAGAAAGAAAGAAAGAAAGAAAGAAAGAAAGGGGGAGGAAGAAAGGGAGAGAAATAAGAAGAAAGAAAGAAAGAAAGAAAGAAAGAAAGAAAGAAAGAAAGAGAAAGGGGGAGGAAGAAAGGGAGAGAAATAAGAAAGAAAAGATAAAGTCATCAACAGAATCGAAATGATGAGTAGAAGTTGACTAAGGAAAGGAAGTAAGATGGTGTACTTAAAAGAATGCAACACAACTACTGTGGTTGGAGTACAGAGAATGAATGGACTATAGTGCAAGATGAGGTTGATAAGATACCTCAAAGTCAAAATACATCTAGTTTTATAAGACATGCTTAAGATTGTGTATTTTTCCTAAGAGCAAAGATTCTCCAGATGGTTAGTTTTAGACAAATGAACAAAAATGGCAGGATTCTGTTTCCTTTTTGAAAAGATCACTCTGGTTGAAGTATGAAGAACATATTAGCTGGGGCAAGAGGGGGCATGTTCAACCAAGCAAGAGCCTATCAATACTCTAAGTAATCAATAGTAGCTTGAACAGGAAAAGTTACTGCATAGATAGGTAGGAACATTTACTGAATTTCTACTATGTTCAAGAACTAAGCTAAGTACTAAGATGCAGTCTTACATTTAAAAAGGATCATGAGCAAAAACAGAATTAAACTTTTTCAATTCATTCTTCTGTTCATGGGCATTTGGATTGATTCCTTACCTTAACAATTGTGAATAATGTCACAATAAACATCAATGTGCAAGCACTTTTTTAAGGAGTCTTCTGTCCTTTGGGTAGGTGCCAAAGAATGTATAAAAGAAACTGAAATAAAAAATATAAAAAAATAAAAATAACAAAACTGAAAAAAATATAAACAAGTAGTTATAGCATCACATAATACAAAGTTTAAATATATCAACTTTTTCACTCAGGAAATTTCAAGAAGCCTTTGAAGTTTCCCTCACTTCATAGTTTGTCCCTCTTTGTTTGACCATCATTTAAATCCAATTCTTGCCTCTCAAATTTCTATTTTAGTTTCTTTTCTTTCCTCATCAGGTTGGTGGTGTAAAGGAGATCCGGTGGCAGGATTCAGGTTGTAGCCCATCCTAGTACCTGACAGTGAATAAATCTTCTTTGTACTAATTCCTTTCTTGCAGGACAAGGCCCAGAATGAACTGCAGCAAGACTCCTGACTTTATCCTCTCTGGATTGTCCAGTGACTCAGAAAAACAGTGGTTCCTCTTTTGTCTCATTCTGGCTCTCTACATGCTGGGCCTCATAGGTAATTTGCTACTTCTACTGGCCATTGGTGCTGACATCCACCTCCACACTCCCATGTACTTCTTCCTCAGCCAGCTTTCCCTAGTGGATCTCTGCTTTACCACCACCACAGCACCTAAAATTTTGGAAGATTTGTGGACCAGCAATGGATCCATCTCTTTCTCTGGATGTCTGACTCAATTATATTTCTTTGCTGTTTTTGCTGACATGGACAACCTGCTCTTGACTATCATGGCTCTTGACAGATATACTGCAATTTGCCATCCTCTGCATTACCCACTCCTAATGACTCCTTGCAGATGTGGGGTACTGGTTGTTGGGTCATGGGGAGTGGCCCACTCTGTCTCTTTGGTCCACACTCTGTTGCTGTCCCAGTTATCCTTCTATATTAATCAAGAGATTCTTCACTTTTTCTGTGATTTTGGCCCACTCTTGTGGCTTTCTTGCTCTGATGCTCACCTCAATGAGAACCTGATGATGGCTCTGGCTGGGATTTTAGGAATCATCCCTCTTCTCTGCATCATAAGTTCTTATGCCCATATTTTCCATGCTGTAGGTAGAGTTCCATCAGTGCAGGGTAAAAGAAAAGCCCTAGCCACATGCAGCTCCCACCTCTTTATGGTTGTCCTCTTCTACAGTACAGTATTTGCCACCTATCTGAAGCCTCCATCAGTTTCTCATTCCTCTGGGGAACTGGTTGCTGCTATCATGTATACACTGGTAACTCCCACTCTAAACCCTTTCATTTATAGTCTGAGAAATAAAGATCTGAAGAGTTCATTAAAAAGGATTCTGAGCATGGAGTATTCTCAGGATTAGGAATAATTCTTATAACTAAACACCTCAAGAAAAAAGTTACTCCACTTTCACGTACATTTGCAAAATGGGTCAATCAACACTATGATTGTCAGAGAACATTGTGTGATCTATTAGGAAGAACAATGGATTGAATTAACTATTCTTTAGATTGCCTTCTTGTACTAATATTAGAATTTTATTATCCATTGTAATCATTACATTTCTTTAGTAGCATTAAAGCTATTAAACATTTCTATTATTAATTAGTCAGCAATTTAATAATGAAAATTTCACAATCACCTTTACTATAGTCAATATTACCTTTGTTGTTAACAGTACCATCCCCATCAATAAAATCAGTACAATCATCATTAGTAAGGAAAAGAAAACTGATTTGTTAATCTCCTACTTCTCCTTAGCCTACAGGCAGTTTCCACCTCTCCAACAGAACCCAGTTCCATCTCCAACCCCCTGGCAAAACTGAGAACCCTGAGGCAGGGCCAGTCATAGGCCACACCCCAGCTCCCTGAACCCCCAGAGTTTCCCCTGTCCATAAGTCCACAGGCAGATTTCACCTCTCCAACAAAACCCAGTTCCATCTCCAACCACCTGGAAAAACTGAGAACCCTGAGGCAGAGCCAGTCACCGGCCATGGCCCAGCACCCCGAACTCCAGAGCTTCCCCTGTCTGTAAGGTATGCAGGGTATTTTTTCTTTCTTTCTTTCCTTCTTCTTTCCTTTTATTTTTATATACATGATTAGTTATTTAATTAGGTTCTTGGCAAAAATTTAGAACACCAATTTGTGAAGATAAACTCCATTTCTAAGAGCAAATATGGATTGCAGGTAGCCCTGGAGCTGAGGAACAGCTTTGATTTTTGGTAAAATTTGTGAGTCCACAGCTTTCTGATCAATCTTGCACTGCTCTAAAATCTCATATTTCTCCTTCTCTGTGTCAAAGATCTCACCTTCTTGGTGTCTGGGCTTTCTAAGTCTCTTTTTCTTGAAGTAAGCATCAGTAAGGTGCTTTGGAGTTTTTACTTTGCTAATATCAATTTTTGTAGAAGTGGCAATGACAAATTTCTGGTGCATTCTATGCAGTGAAATTCAATTGAGAACCAGCAGTCCAGTTACAAGTAGCAAGCCACTGCTCAGCTGCTTCAGGGAAACCACTCTCTTGCCACTGTGGTGTCTAGTGAGGATAAACAGAATTGTCCCAGGAGTGATGCTAACTCGCATCTTTCTCACATGCTGACTGAAGGGTTTTTTGCTGTGGCTCAACAGCTTTTGAGGCACATCTTCAGTAGGGTAATATTTAGGCATTTTGCACAGTTTAACCACCCAGGTCCCAACATTCTTATCTCCACCAACTGGTTTTGTGACAGTCACAAGAACCTTCTGTTTCTTTTTCTTTTTGATCCTGGATTTAGTGGCTGAGTATTTCCTCTTGTATATGGCCTTCCTAGAATAGATGGCAGACTGAAAGTATCTGCTGATGTCCCAGACTAGGGCAGGGTTTTGGCTGCAATGAGGCTTCCTCTTCTGGGCTTTTTTGCCTTCAGGTCACCCTTTTTAACATTGCCACTGGCATCGGCCTTCTTGGATTCAGGTTTCATCTCCTTAGCATCCTGCTTTGCAGCCTTTTCAGATGCCATCTTGTATAGTGGGAAAGACTCTTCTTTTCTTTATTAATCTTGTACTCCTTAGCACGCAGGCTAAGAGTGCAGTGCATTGCATGACTTTTTCTTTATTCTCTTTTATACTCTTTTTGTTTCCCTCTTATATCGTCATTTTCTGCTCACCCTCTATCCTTCCAGAGGGACTAGAAAGATCTAGAATCACACTGTTAAAATACTCTATTACTGTGAGGCTCCCTTGGATATTCCTCTTACTGAAACATCTGTGAAAAAGGAGATACTGTTCTACAAACACCTGAATAAAAGACTTTTCCTGTGGAGAGAACATTGTCAAACACAGCAGAAGACAGACTTCAGCACACAGCTGATCACAGCAAAAGGGACGCACACTTGTTTCAATTCAAAGAAACATTCTCCAAAAAGGTATCCAAAAGTGAAAACATCTTCCAATGGCTAGAAATAGAAGACAAGGCTCAAGCCTGAATAAGCCAGGAACTATTTCTCCATCAAAAGAACACAATAACTCCCTTCCATCTCTCAAAAAATAGAGAAAGTTATCAAAATGTCAGAGAAAGAATTTAGAATATTCATGGTGACAAAACTCTAAGAGCTGGAGCAGAAAAAAGACATTGAACTACAAGAGTTAGAAAGTTCTTCTATAATGTGAAAGAAGAAATGGACACCATAAAAAAAGATTCAGATGAAACTATTAGAGATGAAGTCTGTAATACAGGAAATCACGAACTCCCTAGAAAGTATTAAAAGTCGAATAGAACATGCTGAAGATCAAATCTCCGACATAGAAGATAAAAACTCTGACTTAGAAAAAAAACACTGAAAAGATAGAGAAAATAACAAAAAAAACATGAGGATAATATATGAGAAATACTAGATTCCATTTATCACTCAAACATCCAAATAATTGGTATCCCAGAAGGTGAAGAAACTGATAATGGCATGGAAAATCTATTCCATAAAATCCTGGAAGAAAATTCCTCGAGTCTAGAAAAGCACTCACACATCCAAAACCAAGAAATACAAAGGATCCCACATAGAATCAACCCCAGAAGATCTTCCACAACATAATTTAGTCAGACTGACCAAGACCACAGATAAAGACATGAAACTAAAATTGGTAAGAGGGAAACAACAAGTTACCTTAAAAGGTCATCCCATAAGGCTATCACCAGACCTTTCAATGGAAACAATGCAAGCAAGGAAAGAATGAGAAGACATATTTAAAGTGTTAAGAGAGAAACAATTTCAACCAAGATTATTATATCAAGCAAGATTTTCCTTCATATGGGAAAAAAATATCAAAATCTTCTTAGACAAACAAAACCTGAAAGAATTTGCCAATGCCAGACCAGCTCTTCAAGAAACTCTGAAGAGAGTGCCGTTTCAGGAAAACTAAAGAATGAACAGCCATGGTTAATGAAATAAAAGGTAACCAAGACACTGGCCAACTTAAAGATAGTGTCAAGTCTGGAAATATCAATAATAACATTGAATGTTAATGGATTAAATTCTTTAATCAAGGGACAAAGATTGGCTGAATGGATTTAAAAAATAGAAACCCTCTATCTGTTGCCTACAAGAAATGCATCTCATGGATAAATATATGCATAGACTAAAAGTGAAGGGCTGGAAAAAGATATTCCAAGCAAATGGGAACCAAAAAAAGAACTGGAGTTGAGAAACTCATTTCTAACAAAATAGACGTTAAAACAAAAATTGTTTAAAAAGACAAAGAAGAGCACTATATTGTAGTTAAAGGGTTAATTTCTCAAGAAGATATGACACTTATAAATATCTATGCACCTAACCCAGGGACACCCAAATGTGGATAGAGTGCTAGGTCTAAAAGTGCTTGCACATTGAAGTTTATTGCGGTATTATTCACGATTGCTAAGACATGGAACCAAACCAAATGCCCACAAACAGATGAATGGATTGAAAAAGTGTGGCGCATATACTCTATGGAACTCAGTCATAAAAAACAAGACCCTGGCTTTTGACAAAACGTGAATAAATATGGAAGATTTCCAGCTGAGTGAAGCAAGTCAGGCTTTGAAAGAGAGACATTGTATATCTCCACTTAATAAATATCAAGTGACCTCAATCTATGACTTAAACTGAATGACTAAAGGATATAGAAACACAGCAAATGGTTATGATTACTAGATATAATGTGGGAAGAGGGTGGGTGAAAAAGTAGAGTCCGAAGTAGGACCTTAAGGGAAAAATAGAAAGGCAAAGCATTAATGGGATAAAGAAATGGGGTATTATCTGTTGAAGATAACTTTATAGTATTATCAACTGGACTGGTGAGAAATGTACACATGTTGGAAAGTTCACTTAGCAAGCTAAATAATGTGATTGAATGTTTAAAAGAACTTGAATTTTTTTTAAAAAAGTGAAGAAATATCAAAGAAACAATGGAACTTAGCTGCACTAAGCACATCTAGGATCCAAATCCAGGTCTTCTGTTTCCATTATTTTTGTTTGTGTTTCCTTGTGACTTTACAACTCTTAAGAAGGCCATTGACAACATATACAAGCTCCATAGAGAGCCTAGAGTTCAAACTGTTTTTAGACAGAAATGAACCATTATTATTTTTAAAAATAAAAGAATATTTTCTATATAAACCTATTTGTTGATCTTGTTCTGAAAAATTAAAGTGGACAGTGCATCACTCAATTAATAAATAATTTCAGATATAAACAGTCAAATGGTGAATCAGAACAAAGGATTTACTGTATTTCATTAAAAGAGAATGCACACAGGGCCAGCAGATGATGTGATGGTTAAGGCAATGAACTCTCACATGGCAGACTGCAGTTCAAGTGCCAGACCTGGTGGCTTGCTTTATTTGTTACTCTTTCTGGTGAGCATATGTGTTCTAAGGAAATTAAGAAAATAATAAAAATAATAAATCATTATTCAAAGAGAGAGAATGCCTACTACTAGATTATGAGAATAATCATAATCCAGGGCACTAGTAATAGGTTAAGATGTAATACCAAATTCATGGGACCAGCAGTTAGCATAATGGCTATGTCACTGAACTCCCATGTAGCCGACTGCAGTTTGAGTCCCAGACCCTGTGGCTTTAACTCATGCTGGGCACATGTGCGTGCATGCCCAAGATCCCAAGAGGAGAATGGAGGAGAAGGGATTGTGGCATGGCTCCCCATCCTGAGGGGTGATTTCTTGCTTTCTGTCTCTCTTTGTCTTTCTGGTGAGTGCATGCACCCTATAGCAAAAAAAAAAAAAAACCCCCCCTAAAGAAAAAAAAAAAAAAAAAAAAAAAAAAAAAAAACTCTCCAAAAAAAAAAAAAGATGTAATACCGTTCTGTGATTAACTAGACATATGAGAGGTCTTAAAAATATTCATGAAAAATGTGTATTATGAAAAAAAAAACTGCATGGATCTCAAAAAAAATCATACTGAAGTAAATGTGTACTTTATTAATTTTTTATTCTATGAAATTTTTAAGTCTCCTTGTATTATAGGATGCCTCAAAAGAGAAACCGAAACCTGAGAATAAGGGAAAACATATGGATACAGAGACTTTCCTCTAAAAAAAAATCATTTTCTAAAGATTACAAGAACCCTCTTTCTCAAGCATCTGTAGACTGAGAATTGTCAAAAATATAGAGTTATATCTAATATTAATAGTTCATAGGGCCAGCAGATAGTGTGGAGGTTAAGGCAGCTGAATCCCATACAGTCAACTTTGTGGTTTGAATCCCAAACCTGGCAAGTTGAAAATCACACTGGGCCCATGTGAATGCATGCTCAAAATCCTGAGAGAAAAATGGAGAAAGGATTGCAGCATGGCCATTTCTCCGGGGGAGGGGTGACTTCTCACTTTCCAGCTCTCTGTCTCTGTCTACTAAGCCACTCATGCCTTAATGCAAAACAAAACAAAACAAAACAAATGAAAAAGTCTGCAATACCTCTGACCCGAGGTATAATATAATAGTCAAAATTATATAATCTGAATGAAACACAAAAATAGAACTTGCATATATTGCTACTATGAATTCTGCATTTACAAAATTTCACAACTTTGACATGGGATTTTATAACAAGAATTTGACAGAAACTGTCACTAGGCACTTCTTATGCCTGTCCATATCATCATCATCACAGTTCTCCCACCCTCATAAATTTTCTTATCATAATTCCATACAATTTAATCCAATTCCGCAAGCATATATTGAGATCTACCATAAAGAAAGCATTGCCATTAGTGCTTAAAAGAATAATCAGTCTTCACTACTAAAGATTTTAGATTAGGTGCACAGTTTATTATAATATCCTTAAAAAGTATTTGGCATAATAAAACTACTTTCAAGATATTATGGAGCAATGCTACTTCTAGCCATGATAGAGTAATAGGTACCAACTAGTATTCGTAGCATAATTATGAAAAGTGACAAAGTATATGAATGAAGAAACTGATTTTAGGCAATGGAGAGACAGCAATATATAATTGCTATCTTTAAAAAAAAAAAAAAAAGGAAGCCACAAGGTAAGCCACACAGTCATCCAGCACTCTCATAGGGACAACTGCATCATTATAGTAAAGTTCAAGCAAAGGACACAGTAACAAGTGTGAACCGACATCCCCCAGAATGGGAAAATATTTTTGTTAAATATGCCTCAGACAAGGGACTGATAACCAGAATACACAGGGAACTCAAGTGCCTTATGTGAAAAAAAAAAAATGATTAACCCAATTAAAAGATGGGGAAATTAGCTGAACAAAAATTTCTCTAAGAAAGACATATGAACCACGAAAAGGCATATGAGGAAATGCTCAACATCCCTCATCATAAGGGAGATGCAGATAAAAACCACAATGAGGTACCACCTAACTCCTGTCAGAATGGCAAAGATTAAGAATATAAAAAGTGCTAAGTGTTGGCGGGGATGTGGTAAAAAGGGAACCCTCCTACATTGTTGGTGGGAATGTAAACTAGTTCAACCACTGTGGAGAACAATATGGAGGTTCCTCAAAGATCTACAAATAGAACTACCATTTGATCCAGCAATCCCACTTCTGGATATTTACCCGAAAGACAGGAGAATGCTCAGTCAGAAAAGTGCTTGCACATCCATGTTTATTGCAGCATTATTCACAATTGCCAAGACATGGAACCAACCTAAATGTCCACAAACTGATGAATGGATTGGAAAAGTGTGGTATATATACTCTATGAAATACTACTCAGCCATAAAAAATAACAAGACCCTGGAATTTGATAGAAAATGGTCAGATATGGAGAACCTATTGCTGAGTGAAGTAAGCCAGGCTATGAAAGAAAGATATTGTATGTATCCACTCAATATATACCAACTATCCCACACTCTATGGTAGAGAGCGAAAAACTGGAGGACAAAATAGCAGTGAAAGTACTTAACGAGAATAGGACAGTGTGGATTGGGGGGGTGAAGAGAAGAGGATAGAGAAAGATAGCAAAAGAACAAATAGGCAGGACGCTAGTGGGAAACAGATATGGCTTATTACCTGTTGATGATGACATGTATAGTATTCTCAACGGGATTGGTCTGAGAAGTATTTCATGAAGGGTAAAGTCTTTTTACAGGCAAAATGAGTAATAGTGACTGACTGTTTAAAAAATAATAATTAGAATAATAATAATAATGATTGGGAAAAACATAGAAAAGATATTGAATGTGAAGTGGGGAGATTAAATGTCTCTGTATTGGCTGACATGTATGGCATTCCCTTTTGAAAAAGCAATGTAATACACTGTAAAGTTATATGTAATCCAATGTAACATATAGAAGAATATGATGATAATTTAAAAAATAGTAAAAAAAAAAAAAAACCGCAATGACTTAGTCAAATAAACCAAAATTTATAAATTAAAAAAAAAGTTCAAGCAGAAGACCACAGGCAATTTCATTCATCTAAAAAAGCAAAAATCAGAGTAAATTTGGGCAATAGAAGCTACTGGATGAGGCAACAGAGAGGATAGCACCATGTAGAATGGACCAGAGACACTTTAAATGAAAGGACCTATAAGCCATGACTAAAATGAGTGTTCATGTGGAGACTGAGCCTTTGGCTGCAGCAGCCAGCAGCCTGGTACATCTGAAGGCACCTGGTGAGCAAGGGGGCACACTGCCCCCACTGACTCCCATCTAGACCCCCCTAGTCCAGGATCCACCCAGACCCCTACGCAGGTAGAAAGTTCCTCCATTATTTTTTCTTCTTTACTGTTCCCCATCCTTTTGTAAATTTCTGCCTCTCTCCACAGACTGCGCCTTTGGCTGCAGCAGCCAACACCCTAGTACATCTCAAGGCACCTGACGAGCAAGGGGGCACACTGCCCCCACCAACTCCCATCCAGACTCAACGTTTTCTTTATTCCCCTCTCTCTTTCTTTCTTTTCTCTTATATTATCTTCTCTTCTTCTTCTTCCATCTTGCCAGAGGGACTAGCTATGCCTAGAATTAGAGATCTGAAATTTTCTAGTCATATAAAGTTATATTGGTTCCGCCCTTATACGGAACCAGCTGTGAAAAAGGAGATTCTGCTCTTCAGACACCTGACTATAGTATCTTTTTTGAGACCAAATTACTAAAAATAACAGAACAGAGACTTCGGCAGACGTCAATTCCCAAGAAAAGGGAAAGACAGTCCTAGCCAGTGAAATATTCACCTAACAGGTACATAAAAGTTAATACATCTTCCAATGGCTAGAAGTAGAAGAACAGCCTCTGATATGAATACACAAGGAAATATATCTCCATAAAAGGTACAGAGTAACTCCCCTCCATCTTTAGTGCTAATGGACGATGCTACCAAAATGTCAGACAAAGAATTTTGAACATTTATGGTGAACAAATTCTTTGAGTTGGAACAGAAAAGAGACAACAAACTACAGGAGATGGAAAAGTCATTCCAAGATATGAAAGAAGAAATGGACACTCTGAGAAAGAACCAGATGGAGCTATTAGAGATAAAGTCTGGAATAGAGGAAATCAAAAACCCTTGAAAGTATTAAAAGTCGATTAGATCATACTGAAGATTGAACCTCTGATGTAGAAGATAAAACCTCTGACCTAGAAAGAACCACCAAAAGGATAGAAAAGATAACAAAAAAAACCCCACAAGGATAATATACGAGACATAATAGGTTTCATAAGACGCCCAAATATCAGAATAATTAGCATACCAGAAGGTGAAAAAACTAATAATGGCATGGAAAATCTATTCCATGAAATCCTGGAAAAACATTTCCTGAGTCTAGAGAGGCACTCTAGCATTAAGACCAAAGAAATACAAAGGACCCCAGTTAGAATCAACCCCTGAAGATCTTCATCAAGGCACATTTTAGCCAGACTATAAAAGACCACAGATAAAGACATGATACTAAAACTGGCAAGAGAGAAATCAGAAGTGACGTACAAAGGTCATCTCATCAGGCTAACACTGGACCTCTCAAAGGAAACAATGCAACCAAGGACAGAATGGGAAGATGTATTGAAAGTGCTAAGAGAGAAACTATTTCAACCAAGATTATTGTATCCTGCAAGATTATCCTTCATATAGGAAAAAAATATTAAAATCTTCTCAGACAAACAAGACCTGAAAGAATTTGCCAGCACCAGACTAGTTCTTCAAGAAACACTGAAGAGAGTATTGTTCCAGGAAAAATAAAGAGCTAACAGACAGAAACAAAGGAATAAAAGGCTGCTATGACAATGGCCAACATAAACGTGGGGACAGATCCAGTTACACCGATAATAATATTGAATGTGAATGGATTAAATTCTCCAATCAAGAGACACAGACTGACCAGATGGATAAAAATAACAGAGACCATCTACAGGAAACCCACCTCATCGACATACATGGACTGAAAGTGAAGGGTTGGAAAAAGGTTTTCCATGCAAATGGGAAACAAAAAAGAGTTGGAGTTGTGATACTAATTACTGACAAAATAGGCTTCAAAACAAAAACTGTTCAAAGAGACAAAGAAGGGCACTATATTGTTGTAAAAGGATCAATCGATCAAGAAGATATAACTCTTATAAACATCTATGCACCTATGCACCTAACACAGGAGCACCTAAATATGTGAAGGAAAGACTGTTAGATCTAAAAGGGCAGATAGACTGCAATACACTAATTGTTGGAGACCTCAACACGGCACTATCCCCTGGGGACAGATCATATAGACAAAAAATACATAAAGAGAAAAAAGATCTGAATGGGAACCAGCAGTTAGTGTAATGGCTATGTCGCTGGATTCCCATGTAGTCAACCGCGGCGGTGGCTTACAACTCACGCCGAGCGCGTGTGCGTGCATGCCCAAGATCCCAAGAGGAGAATGGACGAGAAGGGATTGCGGCGTGACCATCCCCCCTGGGGGGTAATTTCTCACTTTCTGTCTCTATGTCTCTCTCTGTCTGGCTGGCGAGCACACTCGCCCTATAGTGAAAATCTCTCCAAAAAGAAAAAAAAAAAGATCTGAATGATACCATAAATGAAATGGACTTAACAGACATCTATAAAACTTTCCATCCAAAAACCACAAGATACACTTTTTTCTCACCCCCACATGGAACCTTTTCTAAGATTGACCACATCATAGGGCACAAAGCAAGTCTCTACAGATTCAAAGACATAGAAATTATTCCCAGCATCTTCTCTGACCATGACGGAATTAAACTTAAGTTTAATTCCAAGAGAAACCTTCAAAAATAAGCAAATACATGGAAACTAAATAACTTACTACTGAATGACTCCACAAATACTGATGAAATAAAGTCCGAAATCAAAAAATTCATGGAAGCTAATGACAATAAGGACACGAATTTCCATAATCTTTGGGACACCACAAAAACAATCAAAAGAGGGAAGTTCATAGCAATTAGTGCTCATAAGAGGGAGATGGAAAAAAGGCAAATGGATTACCTAACATCATGCCTCAGAGAATTGGAGAAGCAAAAGCAAAATAATCTGAAAAACTCCAGGAGAAAAGAAATAATAAAGACCCAAGCAGAAATAAATGAAATAGAAAATAAGCGAACTATACAGAAAATAAATTAAAGTAAAAGCTGGTTCTTTGAAAAGATAAACAAAATTGATAAACCACTAGCGAGACTTATTAAGAAGAAGAGAGAAAGGAATCAGGTGATTCAAATCTGCAATGAAGCAGGAAATATAACAACAGACAAAGCAGAAATACAGAACATCATCAGAGGTTACTATGAACAACTATATGCCAAAAAACAAGACAACCAGGATGAGATGCACAAATTCCTGGACATGTATAATCTAGCAAGATTGAGCCAGGAGGATAAAGAAAGTCTAAATAGGCCCATAACAAGCCAGGAGATTTAATCAGTAATAAATAGCCTTCCAACAAAGAAAAGCCCTGGCTCTGATGGCCTCAGCTCTGAATTCTATAAAACTTTCAAAGAAGAGTTAACCCCCATTCTGCTCAAGTTATTTCTAAAGATACAAAAGGGTGAATCTCTCCCTAATTCATTCTATGAATCCTCTATCACCCTTATCCTCAAAACAGATAAGGACAGGACAAAGAAGGAAAACTATAGACCAATATCTCTGGTGAATAAAGAAACAAAGATTCTCAACGAGATACGAGCAAACCATATCCAAAAACTCATAAAAAAGATTATACATCATGATCAGGTAGGCTTTATTCCAGGAATGCAAGGTTGGTTCAACATACGCAAAACCATAAATGTAACACACCATATTAACAGGAAAAAAAAAACACAAAAAAAACCATAAAGTCATAACGATCAATGCAGAAAAACCATTTGATAAGATACAACATCCCTTTATGATCAAGACTGTCAGCAAAATCGGCATACAAGTGTCATTTCTCAACACAATAAAAGCTATCTATGAAAAACCCATCGTGAACATCATCCTGAATGGAGAAAAGCTGAAAGCTTTCCCACTAAAAACAGGTACAAGACAAGGATGTTTACTTTCTCAACTCCTTTTCAATATAGTACTGGAAGTACTCGCCAACGCAATCAGAAAAGAGGAAAAACTAAACGGCATCCAAATTGGAAAAGAAGAGGTGAAATTCTCTCTATTCGCAGATGACATGATTGTGTACATAGAAGACCCAATGATTTCCATGAAAAATTTCTGGAAGGAATGCACGAATACAGTAAAATTGCAATATACAAAATTAATATACAGAAGCATTTCCATATACAAACAATAGGCAGGCGGAGATAGAACTGAAAAAAAGTTATTCCATTTACCATAGCCACTAAAAGTATAAGATACTTAGGGATAAATCTAACCAAAGAAGTTAAAGACCTCCACAAGGAAAACTATGAGAAGCTAAAAAAAGAAATTGAAAATGACACAAAAAGTGGAAGGACATCCCATGTTCCTGGATTG